>NC_086224.1:1361767-1554289 GCF_035770615.1 Melospiza melodia melodia
TCTGGAGCTCCATCTCCTCATGCCTTGATGTTCTCCAGCCTCTCAGAGCATCTCCTGAGGGGTGACCCTGCTCTGGTTGGGGTGGCTCTTTCCCACTGGTCCTGTTCCACACATTCTCCCATTATTGCCCACCTGGACACTCTCCATAGCAAGGGACACCCATGGATTGGGAGCCACAGTGAGGAGCCACAGGTGTGACCACCCCGAGGATCCCAAATCCACCCCGAGGATCCCAAATCCACCCCAAGGATCCCAAATCCACCCCAAGGATCCCAAATCCCATGGATTGGGAGCCACAGTGAGGAGCCACAGGTTTGGCCACCCCAAGGATCCCAAATCCACCCCAAGGATCCCAAATTCACCCCGAGGATCCCAAATCTACCCTGAGGATCCCAAATCTACCCTGAGAATCCCAAATCCACCCCAAGCATCCCAAATCTACCCTGAGGATCCCAAATCCACCCCAAGGATCCCAAATCCACCCCGAGGATCCCAAATCCACCCCGAGGATCCCAAATCCACCCCGAGGATCCCAAATCCACCCCAAGGATCTCAAATCCACCCCAAGGATCCCAAATCCACCCAAGGATCCCAAATTCACCCCGAGGATCCCAAATCCACCCCAAGGATCCCAAATCCACCCCCAGGATCCCAAATCCACCCCAAGGATCCCAAATCTACCCTGAGGATCCCAAATCCACCCCAAGGATCCCAAATCCACCCCAAGGATCCCAAATCCACCCCGAGGATCCCAAATCCACCCCAAGGATCCCAAATCCACCCCCAGGATCCCAAATCCACCCCAAGGATCCCAAATCCACCCCAAGGATCCCAAATTCACCCCGAGGATCCCAAATCTACCCTGAGGATCCCAAATCCACCCCCAGGATCCCAAATCCACCCCAAGGATCCCAAATCCACCCCGAGGATCCCAAATCCACCCCAAGGATCTCAAATCCACCCCAAGGATCCCAAATCCACCCAAGGATCCCAAATTCACCCCGAGGATCCCAAATCCACCCCAACGATCCCAAATCTACCCTGAGGATCCCAAATCCACCCCAAGGATCCCAAATCTACCCTGAGGATCCCAAATCCACCCCAAGGATCCCAAATCCACCCCGAGGATCCCAAATCCACCCCAAGGATCCCAAATCCACCCCGAGGATCCCAAATCCCAGCTGGATCATCCCTGGCTCCGTTCACACGGAGCAGGTGGAGCCGAATCCAGAGCAGCTTCCCGCTCTGCTCGGGAATAAAAGTCCCTTTATGCCGGAATAATTAGCGTACTCAGAGCATGCTAATTATTCTGGGATAAAAGTGACTTTTATTCCAGCAGAGTGTCCTCTCAAAGGGCCCTTTCTGCCCGCTCCCAGGGCACAATAGCTGCTCTGCTCCGTTTCCCCGTCCCAGACAAAGTCCTTATTTGCGGAGGCAGCGAAATTGAGTTGACTAATGAATTAAGGCCAATGGTTCTGGCCGCGCTCCAACCCTTTGAAAGCCTTGGCGAGCTGATGCCCGGGCCTGCTGGGAGGAAGCACAGACCCTCCTGCCCCACCAAGGCCCTGGCAGCCTCCTCTCCTCTCCTCTCCTCTCCTCTCCTCTCCTCTCCTCTCCTCTCCTCTCCTCTCCTCTCCTCTCCTCTCCTCTCCTCTCCTCTCCTCTCCTCTCCTCTCCTCTCCTCTCCTCTCCTCTCCTCTCCTCTCCTCTCCTCTCCTCTCCTCTCCTCTCCTCTCCTCTCCTCTCCTCTCCTCTCCTCTCCTCTCCTCTCCTCTCCTCTCCTCTCCTCTCCTCTCCTCTCCTCTCCTCTCCTCTCCTCTCCTCTCCTCTCCTCTCCTCTCCTCTCCCCATCCTCCCTCCCTTCCAGCTGCTGGGATGAAATGCCTATTAATCTATCCTGTGGAATTGCTTCATTCCAGGGCTCTGGAGGGAGCCTTATCAGCTCCAGCCACCGGCCATAAATAACCACGGCGGATCCTGTTTGGGTTCCCCGCTCTGCTCAGGGTATAAACATCCCTCGGGGATTAAGGCTCCCAGGTAGGGGAGGTGGGGTCCCCTTTTTTCCTTCCTCCCCATCCATCCTCTGAGGAAGGGAAAAAAGGGCACACAGGGCACCCTGGCAGGGATTGAACCCCGTCCAACTGCACTCGGAGGATTTAAGCCCATTTTTTCCTGGCTGTAAATGGTTTTTTCTTTCCCTTTTTTTTCCTCTCCCCACCCCACCTCGCATTTTTTTTTTTTCATTTAAATTGCAGATAAGCTGCAAAAAGAATAATACTCAAAAAAATGGGATTCTCCCTTGAATCTCCCTTGGCTGTGGGGATGAAGCTGCCCCTCCCCACCACGGTCTGGATGATCCAGCTCTTTTTTTAATATTTTTTTTCTTTTTTTTTTCTTTTTTTTTTCTTTTTTTTTTCTTTTTTTTTTCTTTTTTTTTCTTCTTTTTCTTTATTGTTTTATTTTACTCTTTTTTTTTTCTTGTTTTTTCTTTTTTCTTTTTTCCCTTTTTTCTATTTTTTTATTTTTTTTTTTTCTTTTTTTCTTTCTTTTTTTTCCTTTTTCCTTTTTTCTTCTTTTCTTCTTTTTTCTCCTTTTTTTTCTTTCTTTTTTCTTTATTATTTATTTCTTTTTTTCATTTTTTCTTCTTTTTCCTTTTTTCTTGTTTCCTTTTTTCTTTTCTTCTTGTTTTCTTTTTTCCTGTTTTCTTTTTTCTTTTTTTCTTTTTTTTCTTTTTTTTTCCCTTCTTTTTCCTTTTATTCTTTTTACTTTTTTCCTGTTTTCCTTTTATTTTTATTTCTTATTTTTATTTTTTTTATTTTTATTTTTTTATCTTATCTTTATTTCTTATTTATTTCTTCTATTTTTTCTTTCCCTTTTTTCCTTTTTTTTTTTATTATTACCCTCATTTCTGACAATACCAAAGCTTTCCTTTCATCCGGCTCCATCTCCTTCCATTTTTCAGCTCGTTCTGCTGCGGGCTGGAGGCGGGGATCGCTCCAGCACGGCTCCTGAATTTGGTTTAAAATGCAAATCTTTCCTTTATTCCTTTTTTTTTTTTTTTTTTTTCTTTTTAATGGATTTCATCTGAGGGCGGCGGAGCTGCTGGAGCCCGGGGAGCGGGAGGGGAAGGGGATGGGGAGGGGGCAGCGCATTCCTCGCACATTTCCTGATGGAAATCGCCTCCTCCCCGGATGCGTTTGAAGTCAGGTGATGCAGGAGGCAGCCCTGGGAGCCGCAGTGTGATTTTTATATCGTTTTTATATCATTTTTATATCGTTTTTATATCATTTTTATATCATTTTTAATCCCCCTTCCCCCTCCTCGGCGATGCTGTGGGCAGCTCCTGCCTCCATCTCCCGCCTCCCTTGGGATGCATTTGCCCGTCCTTCCTCCTCCTCCTCCTCCTCCTCCTCCTCCCTGTCCCCCCCCACATCCTCGCTCTGTTTCTTTGTCTGGCTTTGGAGGCAGGTCCTGGATGATGGGAATTCCATCCCAGTGCCCGTGCTGGGGTACCCTGGAGCTGTCACCTCTTGCTTGTCCCCAAAGAGGGACATTGGGAGATTGGCATCTCCCCGTCCCAGTGCAGGGATCCAGTGGCTCCCAATCCATGATTGTCCCATGGGTGTCCCTTGCCATGGAAATGTCCACGTGGGCAAAAATGGGAGAATTTGTGGAGCAGGATGAGTGGGAAAGGGACAGGGATGTGCTGGTGGGATGTGGGGGTGAGGAGAGGGTGCTGGGCCCATCCTTCCTGTCCCTCTGGGGTGTGACCAGGGGGATGACAGCCCTGCCTGTCCCTCTGGGGTGTGACAAAGGGACTGGGGACCCTGGAGTTGTCACCTCTTGCTTGTCCCCAAAGAGGGACATTGGGAGATTGGCATCTCCCCATCCCAGTGCAGGGATCCAGTGGCTCCCAATCCATGATTGTCCCTTGGGTGTCCCTTGCCATGGAAATGTCCACGTGGGCAAAAATGGGAGAATTTGTGGAGCAGGATGAGTGGGAAAGGGACAGGGATGTGCTGGTGGGATTTGGGGATGAGCAGAGGGTGGTGAGCTCATCCTGTCTGTCCCTCTGGGGTGTGACAGAGGGGCTGGGGACCCTGGAGCTGTCACCTCTTGCTTGACACCAAAGAGGGGACATTGGGATGGCATCTCCATGGGGTGCCCGGTGCAGGGATCCAGTGGCTCCCAATCCATGTCCCATGGGTGTCCCTTGCCATGGGGAATATCCAGGTGGGCAAAAATGGGAGAATCTGGAATAGGATCAGTGGGAAAGAGCCAGGGATGTGCTGGTGGATGTGGGGATGAGGAGAGGGTGGTGAGCTCATCCTGTCTGTCCCTCTGGGGTGTGAAAGGGGGGCGACAGCCCTGCCTGTACCCCAGGATGGGTCTGGGGGCAGGTGGGATCTTGCAGCCGCTTCCCACCAGCATCATCCCTTGGTCAGGGCTGGTGGAAATCAGGGATGGGAAACCAGAGAAGCACTGGAATGGTGGGGCTGAGGCGATGGTGGGGGTTTGGTTCTGCTTGGATTTGTTGTTGTCTCCTTGAGGGGGTTCCAAAAAGGGGCAGAATCAGAGTGGACCCTGTCCAGGGCCCATCTGAGCCCCCACATCCAGAGCCTGTCCCAGAACTGCCACCCCAACACCCCTGGCACACCAGAGCCAGGTTTTCCTTCTCCAAATAATTTTTTTTTTTTGTTTGTTTGAGGAAGGTGAATGCCTCGTGATTCCATAGTCCGACTGGAAGGGGAAAAAGGGGGGGAAAAACTGTATTTTAAAGTCAATATTTACTCAGCAATGGGCTGTCCCCATCCCCCAGCTCCACCACATACCTGTGGGAATGGCCTGGAGCCCTGAGGTCCTGGAAGCTCCAGAGCAGGGATCTGGTTTGAATCTTCCCCTTTCCGAGGGGGGCCGGATGGAAGAATGGCAAAAATGCATTTGAACTGTTTTGGGATGGTGTGCTTAAATGCAAAACAAACAGCTGAGCCTTTCCTTTTCCCATTCCCCCCCTGGAAAAATGTGCCTCAAACCTGAGGGTTTGGTATTTTAAACGTCTCTATTACTTAGTTGAGCTTTTGGGAGGCGGAAAATTTGCTGGGTTTGGGGTTTGAGGATCAGCCTGGAGCTCCAGCAGCCCAGGGAACTCCAGGACCCTGGAAGTTCTAAAAACACAGAAAAAACAGCACAAATCCTGGTTTGAAACACAGAAAAAAGGGAACAAATCCTGTTTTTCTCTGTAGTTTGGGGACAGAGGTTGGATGATGTGGGGGAGAGAAATGAAGCCTCAAGTGCTTTTGGTGAGTTTTGTGATTGAGTTTGTGTCTTGGGTGACTCCAAAGCACCCTGGAAAAATGTGCCTCAGACCTGAGGGTTTGGTATTTTAAACGTCTCTATTACTTAGTTCAGCTTTTGGGAGGCGGAAAATTTGCTGGGTTTGGGGTTTGAGGATCAGCCTGGAGCTCCAGCAGCCCAGGGAACTCCAGGACCCTGGAAGTTCTGAAAACACACAAAAAAACCAGCACAAATCCTGGTTTGAAACACAAAAAAAGGGAACAAATCCTGGTTTTTTTTTCTGTAGTTTGGGGACAAAGGTTGGACGATGTGGGGGAGAGAAATGAAGCCTCAAGAGGCTGATGTGGTTTTGGTGGATTTTGTGGTTGACTTTGTGTCTTGGGTGACTCCGAGGTTTTGTGTCACAAATTCCAAGCTGGGAAGGTCCCACAGGGGCTCAGCTCTGACTGGGAAAAGTGGCCATGAATTGAGACCCTTGAATTTCTCCACTTTTCCTTTTTTGCAACCTCCTTTGGGTGTATTTATTTCCCCACTTGTCCCCTCATCTTTTGGCCCTTTTTTTGGGGGGTAGGCTCTCTTTTGAAATCCTTTTATTTCTCCATTTTTCCTCTCCCTTTTTTGACCACATTTTAGTTCAATTTTTTTCCTTTCAGACCCTCCTTTGGGTGTTTATTTTCCCTTCATCTTTTGGCCCTTTTTTTGGGGGTAAGGCCCTTTTTGAGACCCTTTTATTTCTCCACTTTTCCTGTCCCTTTTAATGTTTTTTTGGCCACATTTTAATGCCATTTTTTCTCTTTTTGGACCCTCCTTTAGGTGTTTATTTTCCCTTCATCTTTTGGCCCTTTTTTGGGGTAGGGCCTTTTTTTGGGTTCCTCTTTAATTTCGTGCCTTTTTGGAGGCCTTTTTCTTATGTGCCTTTTTTGAGACCCTTTTATTTCTCCACTTTTCCTGTCCCTTTTAATGTTTTTTTGGCCACATTTTAATGCCATTTCTTCTCTTTTTGGACCCTCCTTTAGGTGTGTTTATTTTCCCACCATCCCACTCATCATTTGGCCCTTTTTTTTTTTTTGTTTTGAGACCCTTTTATTTCTCCACTTTTCCTATCCCTTTTAATTTTTTTTTTGGCCACGTTTTAGTGCCGTTTTTTCTGCTTTCGGACCCTCCTTTGGGTGTGTTTATTTCCCCTTCCTCTCTCACCTATTTTGACAAACTTCTGCTGCGTTTTTAGCGCGGTTTTGTCCCTTTCAAGTCCCCTTTTCGAGCCGGGGTCTCTCTCCTCTGGCTGCCAAGGCAGGGACGTGTCCCTGCAGCTGCCCCAGCCCCGCTCTGAGCCGCCCATTGTGTGGGATGAAGGCTCCTTTATTCCCCATCCCCGCTGCTGAAGGGAGTTTTGGCTCTGGGAGAGGGATGCATGAACACAGACACCTTCTCTGATTGTCCACCTGGCACTGAGGGTGTTGTACCCGCTGTGGAACACGCTGTGCCAGGGCAGGGAGTGAGCAGGGAATGCTGAGGAGCCTCGGGAGTGATCGCCATCCATCCTCGCCTTGCTCTGAGCCGTGGTTCCTGTGGCTCTTCCCGTGGTGGGGATGGTGGAGGGGATGAGTTTGGGTGGGGATGGTGGAGGGGATGATTTTGGGTGGGGATGGTGGAGGGGATGAGTTTGGGTGGGAATGGTGGAGGGGATGAGTTTGGGTGGGAATGGTGGAGGGGATGAGTTTGGGTGGGAATGGTGGAGGGGATGATTTTGGGTGGGGATGGTGGAGGGGATGATTTTGGGTGCCCTGTGGTGGTGAGAAGCTCTCTGGGGTCATCCTGCATGGATCAGCTCCTGTCTGGAAGGGCAGGTGTGCTCAGGATGGTGTCAATGCTTGGTGCTGGAGCTGCGGATGCTCAGCATGGAGGTGCTGGTGCTCAGTGATGGCTCCTTCCAGCATCCCTGCTCCAGGAATGGTGTGGCCAGCAGCACCAGGAGGTCATTGTGCCCCTGAACTCAGCACCGGTGAGGTCACACCTGAGCCATGGTGGCCATGCCAGACCCATGTTGCTTCTGGCTCTTCCCATGCTTGGGAATGGATTTGGATGGATTTGGGTGCCCTGTGGTGGTGAGGAGCTCTCTGGGGTCATCCTGCATGGGTGGAAGGGCAGGTGTGCTCAGGGTGGTGTCAGTGCTTGGTCCTGGAGCTGGGAATGCTCAGCATGGAGATCATGGCTCCAGGAATGGTAGAAGGAGTCATCCAGCAAGACCAGGAGGTCATTGTGCCCCTCAACTCAGCACTGGTGAGGCTGCACCTGAGCTCTGGTGGTGCCTCTGGTTCTTCCCGTGCTTGGGAATGGGTTTGGATGGATTTGGGTGCCCTGTGGTGGTGAGGAGCTCTCTGGAGTCATCCTGCATGGATCAGCTCCTGTCTGGAAGGGCAGGTGTCCTCAGGATGGTGTCACCTCAAGTGGTCTATCCACTTCTGGCCCCTCAATTTGGGAAGGACGTTGAGATGCTTGAGCAGGTCCAGAGGAGGCAGCGAGGCTGGAGAGGGGCTTGAGGGTTCCTCACAAACCCTGTGAGGAACGCTGAGGGAGCTGCGGGTGTTCAGCCTGGAGAAAAGGAGACTCAGAGATTTAGAAGCTCCTGTCTGGAAGGACAGGTGTCCTCAGGATGGTGTCAGTGCTTGGAAGGAATCCCACGTGTTCCTGCCCTGGTCCTGGAGCTGGGGATGCTCAGCATGGAGGTGCTGGTGCTGAGTGATGGATCTTCCAACCTGGTCATTCTGCGAATTCTGTGAATTTTGGGAATTCCCAGGGCAGAGGGAGGTGGTGGAGTCCCCATCCCTGGGTGTGTTTAACAAACCTGGATGTGGCACTGGGTGCCAGGGTTTAGTTGAGGTGTTGGGGCTGGGTTGGACTTGATGATCTTTAAGGTCTCTTCCAACCCAGTGATCCTGTGATTCTGGGAATTCTGTGATTGCTGCCTCCAGTACAAAACAAGCTCCTGGTTTCCCATCCCACAAACAACCACTTGGCAATGGGTTTCCCATGGATTTGCCCTCCTTTAGCTCTGCCTGCTCCTTTGGGAAGTGAAACCTGTGGGTCGCAGTGGCTGCCACAGCCACAGGTCACGCTGTGGCTGCTGCAGACCTGGGAGGATGAGGAGGAGCAGGAAATCCAAGAGAGTCTCAGCTCTTTGCTGTGGTTTTCTTAATGAATCCTGTGGCTGGGAGATGGAGCTCTGTGTGAAGAGGGGGTGGAAGGGCTGGATTTGGAGCAGAGGATCCTGTCCCTGAGCTTGGTGGGAGGATGAGGAAAGGGGACAGGGAAGGTGGAGGAGAAGGCCAAGGGAAGGCCAAGTTTTCTTAATGAATCCTGCCCTGGATGTGCCTGTGGCTGGAGATGGAGGAGTCAGATGAGCTCTGGTTAGGGTTTAGGGTTAGGGTTAGGCTCTGTGTGAAGAGGGGGTGGAAGGGCTGGATTTGGAGCAGAGGATCTTGTCCTTGAGCCTGATGGGAGGATGAGGAAAGGGGACAGGGAAGGTGGAGAGGAAGGCCAGGTTTTCTTAATGAATCCTGCCCTGGATGTGCCTGTGGCTGGGAGATGGAAGCTCTGTGATGAAGGGATGAGCTCTGTGTGAAGAAGGGGTGGAAGGGCTGGATTTGGAGCAGGGGATCCTGTCCCTGAGCTTCATGGGAGGATGGGGAAAGGTGGACAGGGAGGGTGGAGGGGAAGGCCAAGATTTCTTAACGAATAATGAATGATGAGACTCTGGGATGAGTCTGTGGCTGGGAGACGGAGGCATCAGATGAGCTCTGTGTGAAGAGGGGGTGGAAGGGCTGGATTTGGAGAAGAGAATCCTGTCCCTGAGCCTGGTGGGAAGAAAGGGAAAGGGGACAGGGAAGGTGGAGGAGAAGGCCAAGGGAAGGCCAAGTTTTCTTAATGAATCCTGCCGTGGATGTGCCTGTGGCTGGAGATGGAGGAGTCAGATGAGCTCTGGTTAGGGTTAGGGTTTAGGGTTAGGGTTGGGCTCTGTGTGAAGAGGGGGTGGGAGGGCTGGATTTGGAGCAGAGGATCTTGTCCTTGAGCCTGATGGGAGGATGAGGAAAGGGGACAGGGAAGGTGGAGGAGAAGGCCAAGTTTTCTTAATGAATCCTGCCCTGGATGTGCCTGTGGCTGGGAGATTGAGGTGTCAGATGAGCTCTGTGTGAAGATGGGGTAGAAGGGCTGGATTTGGAGCAGAGGATCCTTTCCCTGAGCATGGTGGGAGGAAAGGAAAGGTGGACAGGCTTGGGAAGGTGGAGAGGAAGGCCAGGGATGCTTCATCCATTTTAATCTGTCCAGTCTCCATCTTGGCAGAGCCGAGCAGCAGCTCCCACGCCGCCGGTGAGGAAGGGAGGAAAGGAGGCAGGAGAAGCAGGTTAGCAGGAGGAGCCACACTCCCAGCACAGCAAACAGCATCAGGCAAAGCCCTGAGGGTTGTGACAGGGTGGGAAGTGTCCTCCCACCCTTCAGGGATGGGATGGGGATTAGGGACAGCATCATCCTCATCCTCTCCCGTCTCAGGCTCCTGTGCTCCACAGGAGCAGCCCCCTGGCCGGAGGAGGATGCAGGCACAGATCACAGATCACAGATCACAGATCACAGATCACAGATCACAGATCCCCCCCCTTTCCCGGGCTGAGCAGGAAGTGAAGTGGATCCTGGGAGAGGGGAATTTGGCAGGAGAGCAGGGATGCCACGAGATGAATGTTTCGGGAATTGCGTGTGTGGTGAACAAGGGCTCACAGTTGTGTTGGGTTTGCAAGAGCTCCGGCCACCCCCAGGGCTGGGGCTGGACAGTGACCCCCCCATGGTAGTGACAACCCCATGACTGTGACCCCCATTTCAGTGCCCCCCCTTCCCAGGGCTGTGACCCCCCCACAATGGCTGTGACCCTCCCGTGGTTCAGTGACTCCCACTTCAGTGACCGACCCCATTATGGCCTCTCCTTTTGGGAGGGTGCAATGTCCCCCCCTCATGGCAGTGATCCCCATGGCTGTGACTCCCATGGCAGTGACCCCCCCCCCCATTTCAGTGACCCCTATTTCAGTGCCCCCCATTTCAGTGACTCCCCATTGCAGCCTCTCCTTTTTTTGAGAGGGTGCAATGTCTCCTCCCATTTCAGTGACCCCCATTTCAGCCCATGTTTGGGGGGTGCAATGACCCCTCCCATTTCAGTGACCCCCCCCCCCCCATGGATGTGACCCCCATTTCAGCCCATGTTTGGGGGGTGCAATGACCCCTCCCATTTCAGTGACCCTCCCCATTTCAGTGACCCCCATTTCAGCCCATGTTTGGGGGGTGCAATGACCCCTCCCATTTCATTGCCCCCCATTTCAATGACCCCTGATTGCAGCCGATGTTTAGGGGTTGCAATGATCCCCCCCAAGGTACAGGCAGGAGCCTCTTCCCAGCCTTTCTCCCTCCCCAAACTCCGGATTTTGGCTTTTCCTGCAGTTTTTCCCTCTGTCCCTTTTCCCTGTCCCATGAGGAATGTGGGGTCAGCCTTCCCTGGGGTCCATCCATGGGATGGATGGATCCCCATCCCGCTGCTGTCCTCATGATTTAAAAAACTATTACTTTTTAATTTGTTCTCATTTGGCTTTTCTTGTTTTTTGCCCTGTTTTTTCTCTTGCCTAGCACAGAAAACGAAGCGCCTCTGGCTCCCAGGAGCTAATTCATCCAAGTTAAATGATCTTTAAAATCTGCGAGTGCATCACAGCGCCCGACTCCTCTTTTCTCCCGGTGTAATTAATGCTCCAGCTTAAATTTCCTCCTTTCCTTAGGGGCAAGCTTGATGGATCCGGTGCCGGGCTCAAACTTCTGCCAAGCCATAGGAAAGAAATCATCCCCTCAAAAAAAAAAAAAAAAATAAAAACTCAAACCAATCTTGGCCTTTAATTGAAATTTGATTTTTTTTTTTTTGAAACAACTTGTCCTTGGGAAGAAAACTGATGTTGTTTATTATCCTTATTTCTTTTTTTTTTTCATCCAGCACCGAAGACTTGTAGCCCCAAACAGTTTGCATGCAAAGATCAGATCACGTGCATATCTAAGGGCTGGCGCTGTGACGGGGAGAAGGATTGTCCCGATGGCTCGGATGAATCTCCCGAGATATGTATGTATGCCTTCCTCTTCCTCTTCCTCTTCCTCTTCCTCTTCCTCTTCCTCTTCCTCTTCCTCTTCCTCTTCCTCTTCCTCTTCCTCTTCCTCTTCCTCTTCCTCTTCCTCTTCCTCTTCCTCTTCCTCTTCCTCTTCCTCTGGGTTTGTTCCATCTCTCCATGGGTGTTACAGGACCCCAGGCAGACGTTGCACAATGTTCTACCTCAGCTTGCCTTGCAGCCCCTTGGGTGGGAGGTGTCCATTCCGTCCATCCATCCATCCATCCGTCCATCCATCCCTCATCCATCCATCCATCCATCCATCCATCCATCCATCCATCCATCCATCCATCCATCCCTCATCCATCCATCCATCCATCCATCCATCCATCCATCCATCCATCCATCCATCCATCCATCCCTCATCCATCCATCCCTCATCCATCCATCCATCCATCCATCCATCCATCCATCCATCCATCCCTCATCCATCCATCCCTCATCCATCCCTCATCCATCCATCCATCCATCCATCCATCCATCCATCCATCCCTCATCCATCCATCCATCCATCCATCCATCCATCCATCCATCCATCCATCCATCCATCCATCCATCCATCCATCCATCCATCCCTCATCCATCCATCCATCTATCCATTCATCCATCTGTCCATCCATCCATCCATCCATCCATCCCTCATCCATCCATTCATCCATCATCCATCCATCCATCTCTCATCCATCCATCCATCCATCCATCATCCATCCATCCATCCATCCATCCATCCATCCATCCATCCATCCATCCATCCATCCATCCCTCATCCATCCATCCATCCATCATCCATCCATCATCCATCCGTCCATCCATCCATCCATCCCTCATCCATCCATCCATCCATCATCCATCCATCCATCCATCCATCCATCCATCCATCCATCCATCCCTCATCCATCCATCCATCCATCCATCCATCCATCCATCCATCCATCCATCCCTCATCCATCCATCCATCCATCCATCCATCCATCCATCCATCCATCCCTCATCCATCCATCCATCCATCCATCCATCCATCCATCCATCCATCCATCCCTCATCCATCCATCCATCTATCCCTCTGTCCGTCCATCCATCCGTCCATCTGTCCGTCCATGGCTCCATCCCACCCTCCTGGGAACAGAGGATCACTCATTATTTTTGTTCCCATCAAAATGGACGTGCACCAGGAAGGAGGAGTCAGCAGCAGTGTCACCCTCATCCTCAGCACCTTGGCATTCCTGGGCACTGGGAATGAGGGAAGGAGATCCCTGGAAGTCCCAGGGAGCAGCTGGCCAGGGGACATGGCTGTCCCAGATGGGGTTTGGGATTGGGATGCTGGGTTGGGCTCAGCTCTGGAGGTGCTCCCTCAGATGGAGTGGTGGAGTCTCTCTGGGAGGGAACAGAACTGGGATGGGTTATGTGAAGTGTGGGGTGGGAATTGGGAGATGTCTGCAAGGGGGTCACAGCTGTGGTGACACCAAGGATGGTGGCTGTGCCAGTCCTGCTGTGGCCAGGCTGGAGCAAAGAACCACCCGTCCCCATGTCCCACGTGGACACAGCCACCACAGAACCCAGCCCAATCTCCTTGTCCCCCATCCCAGCTCTCCCACCCAGGTCCCCACTTCGTTCTCCCACCCAGATTCCCACTTCACGCTCTGGATGGGGTGGTGGAGTCTCTCTGGGAGGAAGCCATGGGTTAGGTGAGGTGTGGGGTGGGAATTGGGGGGTGTCTGCAGCTGTGGTGACACCAAGGATGGCAGCTACACCAGTCCCTCTGTGTTGGGATCTCTGCTCTGGCCAGGCTGGAGCAAAGAACCACCCGTCCCCATGTCCCACGTGGACAGAGCCACCACAGAACCCAGCAGAATCTCCTTGTCCCCCATCCCAGATTCCCCCTTCTCGCTGTGCTTGGCAGAACCATCTCCTCCAGAGCAGCTCCTGGTTCTGCTCCACGTTTGTTTATTCCTTAAGGCAAAAATGATGCAAGGGCCCCTCCGTGGGAGGGATGGGGGGCTGGGATGGGCTGCCTGCCTCCAGTCAATCAGCAGCCCTGGAAAATTACAGCAGGAGGACTCAGAGGCTGGAAGAAATCCGTCCTGATTGTCGTGTTCTGCTCGCTGTGTGCGTCTGTGCTCCATCCACGGGGACAGGTGACGGCAGCACGGACCCCTTGGATGCTCTTCCCTCTCCATCCTCTTCCTCTCTTCCCTGGGAGCAGCCTCTGGTGCTGTGGATGAACCCTCTGTGAGAAGGTCATGGATGTTGGAGGACTCTTGGGTTTGGTTCAAGCCCCCTGAGGGTTCATCCCTGAAGGACACAGGACCCCTGATGCCCCTGTGCCCTCCTGGCACTTCCAGGATGGGGAATTTGGAGCATCTGTGAGACACAGACCAAAGCCTGGCATCTCTGTCCTCACCACCATATCTGTGACTGAGTCTTGGGTTTGGTCCAAGCCCCCTGAGGGCTCATCCTTGGAGGACACGGGACCCCTGATGCCCCTGTGCCCCTTGGAACATCCTTGGCACTTCCAGGATGGGGAATTCGGAGCCTCTGTGAGACACAGACCACAGCTGGCATCTCCTCTCTCCTCACCATGTGTGGGACTGACTCTGTGTGTTTTATCACCACCACAGACCCCAAACTCTGGAATCTCTCACTTCTTCAGGAGCAGTTCCATCCCCAGCTGATCTCTGGAGGGGCTGCACGTTCCTCAGTGGCTCTGCCCACCTCCCCCAGTTCCCACTTCTGGACACTGTGAGGGTGTCAGGGCAATGCTGTGCCCCCCAGGACATGGAGATTAGGGTGCCAGGGCACATCTGTGTGCCCAGGGCATGAGTGGAGCCTCCCTGCTCCTGCCCAGGCTCATTCCTAACCTGTCAGCCCCTTTTATCTCCAGGATTGCCAGGCCAGCTTTTCTCACACCACTTCCAGCAGCCTCTCATCTCCCTTATCTCCCTGGCAAGGGAGAAAAATGACTTTTATTACTCTCATTTTTTACTTTTATTACTCATTTAATCTGTGTTTGAGCCGGGCTGTGAGCGCTGCTCCTGCTCAGGCTCCGGAGCCCGGCGCTGTTCGCGTTCTCCTGTTGGAGCTCTTGAAATTCTGTCAGGCACGTGCCAGCTTTTCCTCCCTGGGGAATCCTTCCAGGTGTTCCATGGTTTTGCTCAGGTCCCTTTTCCTTTGAAGTATTCCATGGTTTTGCTCAGGTCCCTTTCTTGCTTGTTTGGTGTGAGTGGCTCACACACGTTTCTTGCGCCATCAGATTTTTGCTCCACAGAGCTTTCCTGAGACTTGGACAGGAGCCTCCGTCCTGTCGGAGATCAAAGATGAGGGGCTCTGAGGGAGGAATTTGTTGTGCCTGCTTGGTCCATCCGTTGATCTGAGGGTTCAGGATGCCTTGGATCCCTGCTGGATCTGCTCTTGGCATGGTCTTGATGAGCTCTGAAGTGACCCAGAGGCACCACCAGGACCCTCAGTGCTTCCATCCTGATGGCACAAGTGTGACCATCCCACCCCTGCTCCTCCAGCTCTTCCCTCATTGTATTTTCCACCCCATCTGCATCACCCTGGGCTGTTGCCAAATCAACTGCAGCAGGAGGAAGAATTGCTTTTTTTTCCTCTCCTTTTTTTATTTTTTCCTGAGTGGTTTTTTGAGGTTAAACATTCCTATCTAATTCAGCTCCTTGGGGTGTACCACAAGCTTGTCACATGGAATAAATTGGCTCATTTATTAGCACCAACATGGTGAAAAGCAAACAAAGTGGCTTGTGGATTAATCCTGGCCCTGTTTGGGATAAGTGCTTTGATCCAGGCTCTTTGCAGGGAATAATGGACACGGCAGAGCAGTTCTGACTGATGAATTGGGCTCTTCACTCCAGCCCCTCCATTCTTCTGGTCCATATATTGATGTTCCTTAATTAACCCATAATTTGCAATTACTGTGGGCCTAACCCTCTGCTAAAGAATAAATCTGTGCAGTAAGAAATTCTCCCAGGGATCATCTGCTGGGTGCTCTGGGACTGGGAAACAGGGGAAGGTCAAATCCCTGCTGGCTGTGACAGAGCCTGAACATCCTGAGGATCCCATTACCCCAGTGCCAGGCCAGTTTGCTCACTGGGATCATACTGGGATGTGTTTGAGTCTCAGAGGAGAGATTTGGCATCTAGAACCTGTTAAATTGTTAAATTCCCATTTTCCAGGCGTCTCTTGAGCTGGAATTGGTGTCGCTGCTCAGGATGGACAGAGGCTGGGATGGATTGAGGATCCTGCTCAGTTTGGGGAGAAAGGGATCACAAATCCTGGGTTTTGTGGTTCCCTTCCCACAGCCCCCTGTGCTGCCAAGGGCTTTTATCCCCTCCTTTAGCCCAGGGATCATGGTGGGATCACACCCAGTGTCCCTCAGAGGTGTGGGATGAGGATGTACCCTGGGATGTGTTTGGGTCTCAGGGCAGAGATCTGGCATCTAGAACTTGTTAAGTTGTTAAATTCCCATTTTTCATTCATCCCTTGAGCTGGAATGGGGGTCACTGCCCAGGATGGACAGAGGGAAGTTTTGGCTGGGATGGATTGAGGATCCTGCTCGGTTTGAGGGGGGAAAGTGTCACAAATCCTGGGTTTTGTGGTTCCCTTCCCACAGCCCCCCGTGCTCCCAAGGGCTTTTCTCCCCTCCTTTAACCCAAGGATAGATGGATGATGGTGGGATCACACCCAGTGTCCCTCAGAGGTGTGGGATGAGGATGTGCCCTGGAGGATCCCCCCAGTGCCAGGCCAGTTTGCTTACTGGGAGCATACTGGGATGTGTTGGAGACTCAGTGCATGTAGAACCTGTTAAATTGTTAAATTCCCATTATCCAGGCACCCCTTGAGCTGGAATGGGGGTCACTGCCCAGGATGGACAGAGGGAAGTTTTGGCTGGGATGGATTGAGGATCCTGCTCGGTTTGGGGGGGAAAAGTGTCACAAACTCCTTCCCACAGCCCCCTCTGTTTCCAAGGGCTTTTATCCCCTCCTTTAGCCCAGGGATCACCCCCAGTGTCCCTCAGAGACGTGATGTGAGGATGTACCAGCACACAGAGCTCTGTGTGTGGTGTCACACTCCTCTCCAAGGAGAGCTGGAGCTTATTTAGGGCAAACTCTGCTCTTGGAGCTCCTGGTGAAGGTGACTGGGATGAAATGGGAGCGTGCCTGGACACTTTGTGTGCTGTGGAAATAGCACCAAAATAACTCTGTGGATCCCCTCTTCTCACTGCTTTTGGGGGCCCCGGGGGGGATCCACAGAGCTGTTTCTGCCAGCCCTGCTGAGGGGAGGGTGAGGAGGCACAAGCAGCCCCTGGAAAATGGGATTTCAGTGTTTTGGCTGGGCAGAGATGTGTTGGTAGTTCAGCCCTGAAATGTGGATTTGGGGCAGGGACAGGGGTCAGGATTTGCAGGGCTCGTTGTCACCCCTGCAGCCACCTCCAGCTTGGACATTGCAGGAGCTTTTCCTGGGCTTTCAGGCCCTTCATGGATTTATGGTGTGCTTGTTGTTTGTCTCCATGCCTTGCTTCTTTTCAGAGGAGCTTAAAAATAAAACCTGCCCTTCTTTGTAATTTTTCCAGTTAATAATGAAGATTAAATCTCCTTGTGCCGGGCTCAGAGGGGCCCCCACATGCCGCATTTTTGGAACGAGGAGTGAGTTGGCACCCAGGGAGCCACAATCCCCGTGCTGACCCCTGCGCCCTTTGGTGCCCTTGCAGGTCCCCAGAGCAAAGTGTCACGGTGCCAGCCCAACGAGCACAACTGCCTGGGCACAGAGCTGTGCATCCACATGAGCAAACTCTGCAACGGCCTCCACGACTGCTTCGACGGCTCCGACGAGGGCCCGCACTGCAGGGGTAGGTTTGGGGGGCCCAGGAATGGGGAGGGGTCCCCAATGGGGTACCCCATAACAGGGGAGGAGTTTTGGGATGAGGTTCCTGTTTTTTTCCTCTTAAATGTGAGCCCCACCACATTCAGCTGTCATGGTTTGATGCTGGCTCAATGGCAATGCAGCCATAAAAATATATTTTTTCTCAAATGAAGGCTGTGAGATGTGACCAGGTTTGGGGGTAACAAGGTCCCATGAAAGGGGGGCTAACCCCTGAGCTACTCCCCAACAGGGTGGGAGTTCCTGTTTTGGGATGAGGTTCCTGTTTTGGGATGAGGTTCCTGTTTTCTCCTTTGGAGTGTGAGCCCCACCACACTCAGCTCAGCACAGTCTGTCATGGTTTGATGCTGGCTCAATAGCAATGTATCCATGAAAATATATTTTTCTCAAATGAGGGCTGTGAGATGTGACCAGAAACAGAGGTTTGGGGGTCCCAGGAAATGGGGGCTGTCCCAATGAGGGAGGATTGATGAGGTTCCTGTTTTCTCCTCTTAAATGTGAGCCCCACCACATTCAGCTGTCACGGTTTGATGCTGTCTCAATACCAGTGCACCCATGAAAATCTATTTTCTCAAATGACTTCTGTGAGATGTGACCAGGTTTGGGCGTCCCACAATCCCAGGAAAAGGGGGGCTGCCCCTTGGGGTACTCCCCAACAGGGTAGGAGTTCCTGTTTTAGGATGAGGTTCCTGTTTTCTCCTCTTAAATGTGAGCCCCACCACACTCAGGTTTGATGCTGGCTCAATAGCAATGCAGCCATAAAAATCTGTTTTTCTCAAATGAGTGCTGTGAGATAACCCTAAATCTAACCCTAACCCTAATCTTAACCCTAGTCCTAAATTTAACCCTAATCCTAACCCAACCAGAAACAGAAGTTTGGGGGTCCCACAGTCCCAGGAAAGGGGGGCTGTCCCCGGGGATAATCCCCAACAGGGCTGGAGTTCCTGTTTTAGCATGAGGTTCCTGTTTTCTCCTCTTGAGTGTGAGCCCCACCACACTCAGCACAGTCTGTCATGGTTTGATGCTGGTGCAATACCAATGTACCCATGAAAATATATTTTTTTCTCAAATGAGTGCTGTGAGATAACCCTAACCCAAGCAGAACCAGAGGTTTGAGGGTCCCAGGAATGGGGGGCTGCCCCAACAGGGTAAGGAGTGATGAGGTTCCTGTTTTCTCCTCTTAAATGTGAGCTCCAAAACACTCAGCTCAGCACAGTCTGTCATGGTTTGATGCTGGCTCAATAGCAATGCATCCATGAAAATATATTTTTCTCAAATGAGGGCTGTGAGATGTGACCAGAAACAGAGGTTTGGGGGTCCCAGGAAATGGGGGCTGTCCCAATGAGGGAGGATTGATGAGGTTCCTGTTTTCTCCTCTTAAATGTGAGCTCCAAAACACTCAGTTCAGCACAATCTGTCGTGGTTTGATGCTGATGCAATACCTGTGCACCCATGAAAATCTATTTTTTCTCAAATGAGTGCTGTGAGAGAACCCTAAATCTAACCCTAACCCAACCAGAAGCAGAGCTTTGGGTGTCCCAGGAATGGGGGGCTGCCCCAACAGAATAGGAATGATGAGGTTCCTGTTTTCTCCTGTTGAATTTCAACCCCACCACGCTCAGCTCAGCCCAGCCACAGATCCAGAGATTATCCAGAGCCGCTTGGAAGTGAATGCCCATCATTCCTGAGCCCGCAGCCATGAAATAGCTGCATTGTCTCCTGGGCTTAAAAGCTCCAGCCCTGGGGTTCTGGTCCAGATAAGAGGTACCACTGTGGGGTTTTTTTTTCCCCTAATTTCCAGGAGCTTTGTCCCCTGCTCCTGGCCTGTCCCCGTGGCTAATCCTGCTGGAAAACTCCCTAAACCAGCGTGCTGCTGTGCAGATTAATCGCTCAGAAATGTGTGTCCTGGCCTGACCTTGTGTTCCAGAGCCTCTGTGCTCCCCAACCCTTCTATTCCTGCCCTGGGGAGCTCCTGTGCTGCTCCACCAAGACCCCTGACCCCAAAGGACTGCTCCCTGTTGGGTCCCAGCTCCTTTCCACTGCCTGGATCCCATGGGAGCAGCTCCTGCAGCTGTGCTTGAGCTGAGAATGAATATTTCAGTGAGAGCTCTCGTTGCTGAAGTGGGATCTGATTTTCCTGAGCCACGTGAGCCGTGCTGGGGCAGCTGCTCAGGGCTTTGGGCACCTGGTGCTCGCAGGTTTGGGCACGCTGGGGCTGCCAGCCCTCGGTGGGGCTTGAGCTGGGTGCTGAGTGCCCCCCTGCCTGTGGCTGGTGCCACCCCAGGGAGGCATTTCCTGCATTTCCTGCATTTCCTGGCAGCTGCTTGCGAGTCCCAGCCTGCCACTGCCCCAGGTGTGGGCAGGTGAGCTGTCACCTCGAGCTGTGACCCCAAGTGATCACCCCAAGCTGTCACCTTGACCTGTCACCACAAGTGAAAACCTTGAGCTGTCACCCCAAGCCGTCACCCCAAGCTGTCACCCCAAGCAATCACCCTGAGCTGTCACCTCGACCTGTCACCCCAAGCCATCACCCCAAGCTGTGACCCTGAGCCATGACCCCAAATTGTCACCCCAACCCCTGCTCCCTGTTAGGTGTTCCTGCTTGGGTTAGGTAATCCTGATGGGATTAGGTTGTTCCTGATGGACTCTGGTGTTCCTGATGGCGTTAGATGATCCTGATGGGGTCTGGTGATCCTGATGGGGTTGGGGTGTTCCTGATGGGATTAGGTTGTTCCTGATGGACTCTGGTGTTCCTGATGGGATTAGGTTGTTCCTGATGGACTCTGGTGTTCCTGATGGTGTTAGATGATCCTGATGGGATCTGGTGATCCTGATGGGTTGGGGCGTTCCTGATGGGGTCTGGTGATCCTGCTCACCCAACCCTTGATCTTTGGTGTCCATCCTGGGTGAAATCCTCTCTCTTCCATCCCTGTAGAACAACTGGCCAACTGCTCAGCCCTGGGCTGCCAGCACCACTGTGCCCCAATGTTGTTGGGTGGGAGAAATGTGAAATTTCCCAGCAAATCCTGATGGGGTCTGGTGATCCTGATGGGGTTGGGGTGTTCCTGATGGGATTAGGTTGTTCCTGATGGACTCTGGTGTTCCTGATGGACTCTGGTGCTCCTGATGGCGTTAGATGATCCTAATGGGGTCTGGTGATCCTGATGGGTTGGGGCGTTCCTGATGGGCTCTGGTGATCCTGCTCACCCAACCCTTGATCTTTGGTGTCCATCGTGGCTGAAATCCTCTCTCTTCCATCCCTGTAGAACAACTGGCCAACTGCTCAGCCCTGGGCTGCCAGCACCACTGTGCCCCAACGCTGTCCGGCCCCGTGTGCTACTGCAACCACTCCTTCCAGCTGGCTGAGGACAGGAGGAGCTGCAGAGGTGGGGCTGGGCTGGGCAGAGCCCCTCAGGCCCTGCTGGGCATGGTGGCTCTTTGGGGACGGGGCAATGTCACTGCTGGGAGCAGCGCTGGGGCTTGGCTGGGTGGGAAAGGAGATGGGGAGAGCTTGGGGCAGGCAAGTGGGATGGGATTGATGGGGTGGGATGGGATGGGATGGGATTGATGGGATGGGATGGGATTTATGGGATTTATGGGATTCATGGGATGAGATTGATGAGATGGGATCCATGGGATGGGGTGTGATCCATGGGATGGGATGGGATGGGATGGGATGGGATGGGATGGGATGGGATGGGATGGGATGGGATGGGATGGGATGGGATTGATGGATGAGATGGGATGGGATGGGATTGATGGGATGGGATGAGGTGGGATCCATGGGGTAGGATGGGGTTGATGGGATGGATTTATGGGATTGGATTTATGGGATGGGATTAATGGGATCAGATGGGATCCATGGGATGGGATGGGATGGAATGAGATGGGATGGGATTGGTGGATGGGATGGGATTGATGGGATGGGATGAGGTGGGATCCATGGGATAGGATGGGATTGATGGGATGGATTTATGGGATGGGATTAATGGGATCAGATGGGATCCATGGGATAGGATGGGATGGGATTTGTGGGATGGGATCCATGGGATGGGATGGGATGGGATGGGATGGGATGGGATGAGGTGGGATCCATGGGATAGGATGGGATTGATGGGATGGATTGATGGGATTGGATTTATGGGATGGGATGAGATTTATGGGATGGGATTAATGGGATCAGATGGGATCCATGGGATAGGATGGGATGGGATGGGATGGGATTTATGGGATTTATGGGATTCATGGGATGGGATGGGATGGGATTGATGGATGGGATGGGATGAGGTGGGATGGGATGGATGGGATGGGATGAGGTGGGATCCATGGGATAGGATGGGATTGATGGGATGGATTTATGGGATTGGATTTATGGGATGGGATGAGATTTATGGGATGGGATTAATGGGATCAGCTGGGATCCATGGGATAGGATGGGATGGGATTTGTAGGATGGGATTTATGGAATGGGATGGGATCCATGGGATGGGATTCCCTGGCAGGCTACTGTGAGGGTCCCTTTGGCTCAGGCATCACCCCCTCCTCTCCAGCTCCACCTTGGAGAAACTGTGGAGCTTCATTTCCTCTTCAAGCAGCAAAGGAGGGTTTTTTTCTGGTCAAAACCTTGGGTTTTTTCCTGATCCAAACCTTGGGGTTTTTTTTCCTGGTCCAAACCTTGTTTTTTTTTCCTGTCTCTCCCAGACTTTGATGAATGCACCGTGTATGGGACCTGCAGCCAGACATGCACCAACACAGAGGGCTCCTACACCTGCAGCTGTGTCGAGGGCTATCTCCTGCAGCCAGACAACAGATCCTGCAAGGCCAAGAACGGTGAGAACCTCAGCAAGGGAGAACTTCAGGTGGTGCTTCAGGGCAGCTCTGCACACCACAACCCCCTGAATTCTCCACATTGGGCTCTTCCCTGGGGTTACATCCACAGGACTGAGCTGTGCCCTGACCCTGCTGTCCCCTCCTTGTCCCCAGAGCCCGTGGATCGCCCTCCTGTGCTGCTCATTGCCAACTCCCAGAACATCCTGGCCACGTACCTGAGCGGGGCCCCCGTGCCCAACATCACCCCCACCAGCGCCAAGCAGACCACGGCCATGGACTTCAACTACGTGGAGGACACGGTCTGCTGGGTCCACGTGGGTGACAGCGCCTCCCAGACCATCCTCAAGTGTGCCAAGATCCCCAACCTGAAGGGCTTTGTGGAGGAAAGGTCCATCAACATCTCCCTGAGCCTGCACCGTGAGTGTCCGTTCCTTGTTCTGCTCCCCCGTCCCCAGTTCCCAGGCTAAGGTGGGTGGAACTGGGAAGGAACTTCCCCACAGGTCATTCCCTTTCCTTTTTTATTATTTCTATCAAATTTAGTAATTTCTTGGTGTGCAGATAAGAGGAGAAGTGATACAGGGAGGAGTGGAGCAAGTTTTGGGATGGCAGCTCTTGCTTCCTTTGGTCCCACCCCATAAAAACGACCAAATCCCACCCCAAAAAGTGACCAAGAGCAAACTCCCAACCCAGAGGTGCCTCTGTGGGTGCCACTGAGTCATGGTGTGAGGTGGCTGGTGGCATTTCCTTCTGCTGGTGGAACGAGTGTGGTCACAGCTCCACGTCCAGTTTGGGTTTGCTGGTTAGGATGGGAGGGAGAGTGACTGGTTGGGATTTTGGTGCTCTCTGAGGAGTCCCTGTGGGCTTCCAGCACCTTCCATGAATGCACAGAGCAGTGAGTGCCACAGCTGGGATGTGGGACACCATTCCTGTCACTGCTTTTAGCCTTTGCCCAAATAATTTGGGGTGGAATTGGGGGGTCTGGAGCTTGCAGTGGGTCTCTGTCAGGTTTTTGCTTCTCCTGGGGGTGTCCTTTGCCTCCTGAAAATGGGGAGGCCTCCAGGGGGAAGAGGGATCCCCTTACCTCACCCACTGGGCTGTTGGGTGGGCAAATTGGGATGGAACAGATTTCTGCAAAGGATTGAAGGTCCTGGGTGGATCTCAGAGCTGAGAGGGATTCTCTGCTGAGGGCAGTGGGATTTGAGCTGGGATCCTGGGGGACCTGGGGGTCCTGGGGGTCCTGGGAGTTCTGGGGGTCCTGGGGATCCTGAGGGTCCCCAGGGAAACTAGGGGTTCTGGGGGTCCTGAGGATCTTTTGGATCCTGAGGATCCTGGGGATCTTGAGGGCTCTGGGGGTCCTGTGGATCCTGGGGACTCTGGGGATCCTGGGGGATCCTGAGGGTTCTGAGAGTCCCAGGGGTCCTTGAGGTTCTGGAGGTCCCAGGAGTTCTGGGGGTCCTGGAGGTCCCGAGGGTCCTGAGGACCCTGGGAGTCCTGGGGATTCTGGGGGTCCTGGAGATTCTGGGGGTCTTGGGACTCCTGAGGATCCTGGGAATCCTGGGGGTCCTGAGGATCTTTTGGGTCCTGGGTGTCCTGGGGGTCCTGGGGGCTCTGGGAATCCTGGGGATGATGGGGGTCCTGGGAGTCCCAGGAGTCCTGGGGGTCCTGGGGGTTCTGGAGGTCCTGGGGATCCTGGGGATCCTCGAGGTTCTGGGGGTCCTGGGGGTTCTGCGAGCCCTGAGGATCCTGGGGGTCCCAGGAGTCCTGGGGCTCTTGGAGGTCTTGGGATCCTGGGGGTCCCTGGGGTCCTGTGAGTTCTGGGGGTTCTGGAGATCTTGGGGATCCTGAGGATCCTGGGGGTCCCAGGAGTCCTGGAGGTTCTGGGGGTCCTGGGAGACCGGGGGTGCTGAGGATCCTGGATGTCCTGGGGGTTCTGGAGATCCTAGAAGTCCTGAAGATCCTGGGGGTCCTGGGCATCCAGGAGGTTCTGGGGATCCTGAGGGTCCTGAGGATCTTTTGGATCCTGGGGGTTCTGGGTATCCTGAGGGTCCCAGGAGTCCTGAGGATCCTGGGGATCCTGGAGGTCCTGAGGGACCTGGGGGTCCTGAGTGTTCTGATGATCCTGTGGGCCCTGGGGTTCTCAGGGTCCTGGAGGTCCCAGGAGTCCTGGGGGGTCCTGAGGGTCTTGGGGGTCCTGAGGATCCTGGAGGTTCTGGGGTTTCTGGCAATCCTGGAGCTCCTGGGGGTTCTGAAGATCCTGAGGGTCCTGAGGATTCTGGGGTTTCTAGGAATCCTGGGGGTCCTGGAGATCCTGGGGGTCCCCGGCTCTGTGTGTGGCAGGCCAAGGCAGGCTGTGGCCACTGCCGAGGGTGTGTGTGCACAGTTAATTCCAGCTCACCCTGTGTATTTTTAGGGCTGGGTGTATTTTTAGGGTGAGGCCTCACCCTTTGCTCTCCCCAGGCCGTAGATAACGTGGAGTTGAGCAGGACAGGCCTCAGCTTCCTGCTTCCCTCCTGGGATTTTGGGGTTTCCCTGGGATTTTGGGGTTTTCTTTGGGATTTTAGGGGTTTCCTTGGGATTTTTGGGGTGTCCCTGGAATTTAGGGGGTCTCTTTAGGCGCCTCTGGCTCGTCACAAAGGAAGTGAGGAGTGAATTCCCCCAATGTCACTGGTGTGGGGATGAGGAGATAATGTCACTCTCCTGCAGGACACTGCGAATCCAATTAGTGCTTTCCCTCTTTATTTCCTTCTTTATGGCATTATCTGCTCCCAGCAGGAACGGGGACCTCCCTGGTGCCTGCTGCTAATGGGGTTTGAGCCGCAAACCCCTCTGATGGGGGCAGATCGATGCTGAGGGGCTGCAGAGCAGCAGGGGCACACCCTGGGATGATGAGGCTCCCCTGCCTCCCTGTCCTGCAGAGATTTCTGTCACTTGTGCCACGGGAGATGTGTTAAATGAGGGCTGTTAACAGCCCTTGGCACGACCCGGTGTCCTCAGAGCTTTATTGTTTCCCCTCGGTCTTTACACTCCCGAAGCTTTTTGCTCTCCTCAGGGCTTCCTGCAGCGCCTCCCCCTCGGCTCCCACCTCGCTGCCCGTGGATATTTGTCACAGGCACTGATTTTCTCACTTGATCTGAGCTGGCTGCTTCCCTGCCCCCAGGTCTTTTTTTCTGGGATACACTAAAAAAAAAATATCAGAGGCTGGTGAATCCTTCCATCCATTTGTCTTACAAAAAAATTCCTGTTTTGTGTTGGAATTTTCTGTTACAAAAATTGCTGTTTTGTGCTGGAATTGGATCGTTTCTCTCCACCATCAGTCTGAGCTTTGACCACCTCGGGGCTGCTTCCCTACCCCCAGGTCTTTTTTTGGGGACACTCTAAAAAAATCAGAGGCTGGTGAATCCTTCCATCCATTTTTCTTACAAAAAAAATCCTGTTTTGAGTTGGAATTGGATCATTTTTCTCCACCATCAGTTGGGCTGGGGGGCTCTGGCCACCTCGGGACTGCTTCCCTACCCCCAGGTCTTTTTTCTAAAAATCAGAGGCTGGTGAGGCTTTCCATCCATTTATCTTACAAAAATTCCCGTTTCTTCTTGGAATTGGATCATTTCCACCCTCAGTTGGGCTGGGGGGTTCTGGCCACTCCCAGGTCTTTTTTCAGGGACACACTAAAAAATCAGAGCCTGGTGAAGCTTTCTGTCCATTTCTTTTACAAAAATTCCTGTTTTGAGTTGGAACTGGATCATTTTTC
Source organism: Melospiza melodia melodia (assembly GCF_035770615.1). Taxonomy (NCBI): domain Eukaryota; kingdom Metazoa; phylum Chordata; class Aves; order Passeriformes; family Passerellidae; genus Melospiza; species Melospiza melodia. Next base: position 1,387,718 of record NC_086224.1, read on the forward strand.
TCCACCGTCAGTTGGGCTGGGGGGCACTGGCCACTCCCAGGTCTTTTTTCAGGGACACACTAAAAAAATCAGAGCCTGGTGAAGCTTCCCATCCATTTCTCTTACAAAAATTTCTGGTTTTTTGCTGGAATTTGATCATTTTCTTTACCATCAGTCACCTCAGGGCTTGGTGGGCAATGGCCAGCACAGGTGGGATGATGTGGGGAAGGGTCCAGCCCGTCCCCATCCCCACAGGGACCATCCTGGGTGCTCAGTGTCCCTCAGTGCTCACCCCCATGATGAGAATGAGGCATGAGAAGGGCTTGTCCTTCCTGCCAGCACTGAATTGCAACAAGAGGAACTTGTCTTATCCTTCCTCCCATCCTGCTGTCCCTCTCCTCCTCTCCCTGTGACAATCCTGCAGTGTTCCACGCCTGGCAGGCTCAAGGACGGAGGCTCAGGCTGGCACCAGGATGGCACAGGGGGGTTCATCTGAACCCCTAAACCCCTTTGGGATGGGGCAGGGGACACTTGGGGACCTGTCACAGCTCCCCCTGGGCCCTCAGTGCTCCGTGGCAGCTCCTTGACCTCCGGGGACTTTGTGATCCCGTGGGATTTCTCAAGCAGATTCCAACCTCCACGTGTTCCCCCCAGACAATGTCCTTGTTTGTTTGCACTTGGGCTTCCAAGGAATTTCTGAGCCAAACAGAACACTAAAAAATAATAATTAAAATCTGCTGCTGCTGCTTCTCGTGTCATGGCCAGAACTCTCTGCTCCCCCAGGTCTCCAAGCTTATCCTGCTGGCCTTGTCCTCCAATCCTGGGGTTGTTTTATAGGGATCGCATCCTTGAGCAATCCTGGCAGGGAAGCAGCTGTGCTGGGGGATTTGTGCTTCCTTCCATGAGATTCATGTCCTCAGAGGTGACACCAGGAGGTGGGGGCACCTCTCAGGACTGTCCTTGGGATGCCACCTTAGGCTGGCAGCAGGCCAGGGCTGTGCTGGTCACCTCTGAGTCTCCATGGTGGCATTGGCAGAGGTGTTAAATCCCTGGGGGATTTGTGCTTCCTTCCATCAGATTCGTGTCCCCAGAGGTGGCACCAGGAGGTGGGGACACCTCTCAGGACTGTCCTTGTGATGCCACCTTTGGCTGGCAACAGGCCAGGGCTGTGCTGTCACCTCTGGGTCCCCATGGCAGTGGTGACAGAGGTGTTAAATCCCCGTCTCCGGTGCTCTGTGATCGGGTGACACTCAGGGCAAGGTAGGAGCCCTTTGCTTGCACTGTGGAAAAATACTGGGGAACACGTGCCAGGAGTGAGAGCTCTGGGCTTGTCCCTGGCTCTTGGGGTGGCTGCCCTGTCCTTGCCCTTCCCCTCCTCACACTCTTTCAGTTTCTTTTCCCCCTTTTTCTTTTTCCCCTTTTCTGTGCTTTTTTTTTGCGTGGTCAGAACTGGGAGGGTCTGATGAGCAGCTGAGCTTGGTGATGCCAGGGAATGCAGTGATTGTGCCTGGAGCTGGCACTGCCCCATCCCAGCTCTGGTGCTGCTCCTTCCCAGTCCCAGTGCCACCCCCCCAGTGCCAGTGCCACCCTCCCAGTCCCAGTGCCACCCTCCCAGTCCCATCTCTGCCCTCCCAGTCCCAGTGCCACCCTCCCAGTCCCAGCTCTGCTCCTTCCCAGTCCCAAACTGCTGTCCTGTCCCAAAACTGCTCCTTCCCAGTCCCAGTGCCACTCTCCCAGTTCTCCCAGTCTAGCTCTGCCCCTTCCCAGTCCCAGCTCTGTTCTCCCAGTCTCTTTCCCAGTCCAGCTCTGCTCTTTCCCAGTCCCAGCTCTGCTCCTTCCCAGTCCAACACTCCTCTCCCAGTCCAGCTCTGCTCTTTCCCAGTTCCAGCACTGCTCTTTCCCAGTTCCAGCACTGCTTTCCCAGTCCCATCTCTGTTCTCCCAGTTCATCACTGGTTTCCCAATCCAGCACTGCTCTCCCACTCCCAGCTCTGATCTTTCCCAGTCCATCACTGGTTTCCCAGTCCCAGCACTGTTCTCCCAGTCCAGCTCTGTTCCTCTCCCAGTCCAGCACTGCTCCTTCCCAGTCCCAGCAATGTTTCCCAGTCCCAGCTCTGCTCCTTTCCAGTCTCAGCATGGTTCTGCCAGTCCAACACTGCTCCTTCCCAGTCCCAGCACTGGTTTCCCAGTCCCAGCACTGTTCTCCCACTCCAGCTCTGCTTCTTCCCAGTCCCAGTGCCACTCTCCCAGTCCAGCACTGGTTTCCCAGTCCCAGCACTGCTCCTTCCCAGTCCAGCACTGGTTTCCCAGTCCCAGCTCTGTTCTCCCAGTCCAGCTTTGCTCTCCCAGTCCCAGCACTGGTTTCCCAGTCCAGCTCTGCTCCTTCCCAGTAGGAGCAGTCACCAATTCTGCAGGAATTTCCCTCAGCAGGCTCCTTGCAGGGCTGCTGGGGAAAGGCTGCAGAGGTGCCACGATTTATTATTTCTCAATTTAAGCTTTGTTGTTTTCCTTTCTAAAACAAACCCCCCGGGAAGGAGTTTGAAATATCAGGACATTTGATCCTGAGTGCATTCTAAACCCCAAACACCAACAATCTGGCCAGCATTAAAATCCCTTCCTGGGCAGCATCAATCCCAAGCTGCCCAGCTCTGGGGGTGTTTTCATTGACTCCATTTCAGTGTCACTGGGAATGGGCTGTCCCCGTGCCAGCAGGCAGGGAGAGGAGCTGGGACAGATTGATTTCAGGGCCTGCAGAGGAATCCAAGTACATTTCTTCCCCCACTTTGCATGGAAAGCTATTTTTCTTCCTTGCTGCCTCATCCTGGCCAAGAAAGAGGCTCCGACGTGAACTCACTTGGCAGGAGAGGGGGATGATTGGTAACTTCATCTCGTGGTTCCTTTCTGTTGGTTTCTTTTCTTCTTTTTTAACTGTTTGTGGCTGTTCTTGGCGCAGTGAGGAAGGAAAGTGGGAGATGGGGGAGAGCAGGGGGTGGGAGAGAAGGGGATAAATGGGGCAGGGGGTAAATGGGAGCAGGACATGGAGGGGAGAAGGGATAGGGGAGCAGGGGTTAGGGGAGAGCAGGGGATAAATGGGAGCAGGGGATAAATGGGAGCAGGGGATAAATGAGAGCAGGGGATAGATAGGAACAGGATATGGTGGGGAAAAGGGATAGGGGAGAGAAGGGGATGGGGGAAATCAGTCAGGGGATAGGGGAGAGCAGGAGATGGGGGAGAGCAGGGGATAAATGGGAACAAGGAATAAATGGGAGCAGGGGATAAATGGGAGCAGGGGATGGGGGAAATCAGGGGATAGGAGAGAGCAGGGGATAAATGGGAGTAAAGGAATAAATGGGAGCAGGGGATAAATGGGAGAAGGACATGAAGGGGAGCAGGGGATGGAGGAAATCAGAGAATGGGGGAAATTAGGGAATAGGAGAGACCAGGGGATAAATGGGAGCAAGGGGTAAATGGGAGCAGGACGTGGAGGGGAGAAGGGGATGGGGGAAATCAGGAGATAGGGGAGAGCAACAATAAATTGGAGCAGGGGATGAATGGGAGCAAGGGTAAAATGAGAACAGGACATGAAGGGGAGAAGGGGATAGGGGAGCACAGGATAAATGGGAGTGAGGGAAAAATGGGAGCAGGATATGGAGGGGAAAAGGGGATAGGGGAGAGCAGGGGATGGGGGAAATCAGGAGATGGGAGAGAGCAGGGGATAAATGGGACCAGAGAATAAATGGGAACAGAGGATAAATGGGACCAGGACATGAAAGGGAGCAGGGAATAAATGGGAGCAAGGCATAAATGGGAGCAAGGGATAAATGGGAGCAGGACATGGAGGGGAGCAGGGGATAGGGGACAGCAAGAACCAGGATGGATGGGAACAGAGAATGGGATGGGTGGGAGAAGGGGATAGAGGGGAGCAGGCACCACACAGGAAAGCAGGAATTGGGTGTGAACAGGGGATGAAGGCAAGCAGGAGCTGGAGGGAGCAGAGGATGAGGAGAACAGGGGATGAAGGACACAGGGACTGTCTGGAGCCATGCACTCACACCAGCTCATTGTGATGGTGATTTTAATCAGTCTCTTAACGAAGATCTGACACTCAGGACCCCTCTGTGGCTCTTCCCAGCATCTCTGACTCCCCTTTCCTGCTGTTTCCCCTTGTAGGGAACTTAAATAAATCCCCCAAAGGGACTGAGAGCCCCTGAACCTCCCTCCCCTGCCCCAGGCTGTGGTGGCAGGGCTGAGCTGCATTCCCACATTGCTGGGGACAAAAGGGTGACACGAATGTCCTGACTCATCAGTGCCCAGGTTTGATTTCACACGGACAGGAGCGTGTCTGTCCCAGCACACATCTGTCTGTGTGTCCCAGCACACGTCTGTCTGTCCATCCTCACTGCAGGAGCCCCTTGGGACCTTTCCTGGCCCCATTTCTGCTTCCTCCTCCCCCCCAGATCACCCCAGTGCCGGGTTCCCATCGAGCCTGTGTCTCTCTCCTCTCACCCAGAAGGAAGCCAAGTGCCCCCGTGCCTCCCCCTCAGCCTCTGTGCAATATTTGTGCCCACGGAATGGGCTCATTAAGGCAGAGTAATTAGCAGTCCCTTGGCTGCCCTCCACAGCTCATTCCATTCCCTGTTCCTGCTCTTCCCCACCTCCTGTGCCTCAGCCAGGCTCTGCGGGGATGCTGTGGGGTTGAGCCAGGACATGGGCAGGAGGGAAAGTTTGGGGTGTCCCCGTTTTGGGGGGGCAGAGATGGTGTCAGAGAGGGGCTGGAGAGGTTCTGGTGGCGCCTTGGACATGGGAGAGGCAGTCATGGTGCTGTACCAGAGCAGAACATGGCCTGAAGAGGAGGCAAATTTGGGGTGTCCTCACCCTGTGGAGCAGAGATGGTGTCAGTGGCTGCTTGGACGTGGTTCCACCTCAGATGCAGCCATGGTGCTGCACAAGAATGGAGAAGAGGAGGCAATTTTGGGGTGTCCCCACTCTGGGGAGCAGAGATGGTGTCAGAGAGGGCCTGGAGAGGTTTCTGGTGATCCCGTGGACATGGTTCCCCTGCAGATACAGCCATGGTGCTGCATGGAGCAGAGCACAGCCTGAAGAGGAGGCAATTTTGGGGTGTTCCCACTTGGGAGATGGTGTCAGAGAGGGGCTGGAGATGTTCTGGTGGTCTCTTGGACATGGGAGATGCAGCCATGGTGCTGTACCAGAGCAGAACATGGCCTGAATAGGAGGGAAAGTTTGGGGAGCAGAGATGGTGTCAGTGAGGGGTTGGGGAGGTTCTGGTGATCCCTTGGACACGGTTCCCCTTCAGATACAGCCATGGTGCTGCGCCAGAATAAAGAAGAGGAGGCAATTTTGGGGTGTCCCCACTCTGGGGAGCAGAGATGGTGTCAGAGAGGGGCTGGAGAAGTTCTGGTGATCCCTTGGACATGGTTCCCCTTCAGATACAGCCATGGTGCTGCATGGAGCAGAACATGACCTGAAGAGGAGGGAAGTTTGGGGTGTCCCTACCCTGGAGAGCTGGAGATGGTGTCAGAGAGGTCCTGGAGAGGTTCTGGTGATCCCTTGGACATGGTTCCCCTTCAGATACAGCCATGGTGCTGCACCAGAATGGAGAAGAGGAGGCAAATTTGGGGTGTCCCCACCCTGTGGAGCTGCAGGTGGTGTCGCTGAGGTGCTGGAGAGGTTCTGGTGGTTCCTTGGTTCCCCTTCAGTGCTGCTGCACTGGATCCAAGGCACTGGGACTCCCAGTGCTCCGTGGAGCAGGGCATTGCTCCATCCTGTCCCCAAGGCTGGGATGTCCCTCTGAGGGGGCTCTGTCACCCCCTGAGGCACATTTGGCTGCCTCAGGTCGGGCGTGAGCTCTCGCACAGCCCCAGGGCTCCATCCCAGCCCCGACTCAGACATCCTGGCCCAGGTCCACCAGCTTCCACCCAGCGGTTCCTCCTCGCACAGAAACATCTCGGCAGAAAGGGAGCAGGGGGGTGAATTTATTTATTTTTGAGCCTGCTTTGCTGAGGCAACCAGGCTGACGTGACGGCTGTGGTGGTGCTGGTGGCAGCCTCTCCTCCTTCCTGCCCTGCTCGGACACACAAGGACTTGGCTGTTCCTGGGAGCAAAGGGGGGACCCTCAGGGTGTCTGTCCGTCCGTCTGTCCGGCGCCCTCGGGGGCGGGAGTTTGTCTTTGTGCTCGTCCTGTTAACATACTTCTAATTAAGGAAAATTGTCCCCAGGAGCAGTGTTTATCCAGGCCGGTCACAGAGGCGGGTTTGTTCTCCCAGCGAGAGGATGTCTGTGGAGGGGGGAAAAAGAGAGACAGAAATTCCTCCAGATTATGGCATTATGTAAATGTATCAAACGGATCATTCCCTATTAAAAAAAAAAAAAAAAAAAAAAAAAAAAAAAGGAAAGTAGGAAACCGATGGATTTCAGCAGCCCTGGGGATTGCATTCCTGACGAGCCTCCACCCGCGTTTCAGAGCCGAAATATTCGGCGACTTTTCCAAGATGTTTTTCCTTCCAGGCCGCGTGCCCTGAGTGCCTGGGGGGGCTCTTGGGGCCACCCCCCAGCCCTCCCAGGCTTCTTTTCTTGCTGGGTGGCAATTTGGCCACAATTCCTGCTCGCCCTTTGTGCCCAGAGCAGGGGACGTGGTGTTTGCTGCTGTCCGTGGGATGTGGTGTGGATGGGAACCATGGATTCCATGGTTTGTGTCAAGGCTGGTTGACCCTGGGGAAGCAAGAACCAGCTGTTTATAGGACTTAAATATTCTTTATTTATTCTTTATTTCTTTATTATTATTGATTTCTTTATTATTCCTTATTTTTTCTTTATTATTCGTTATTTCTTTATCATTCGTTATTTAAATATTATTCACTTGTGTCAAGGCTGGTTGACCCTGGGGAAGCAAGAACCAGCTGTTTATAGGACTGAAATATTCTTTCTTTATTTTTTATTTCTTTATTATTCTTTTTTTATTATTTTTTATTTATTCTTTATTATTCGTTATTTATTCTTTATTATTCGTTATTTCTTTATTATTCATTATTATTCGTTATTATTCATTATTTATTATTCATTATTTTCATTCGTTATTTAAATATTATTTTTTTGTGTCAAGGCTGGTTGACCCTGGGGAAGCAAGAACCAGCTGTTTATAGGACTTGAGTATTCTTCATTAATTTTTATTTCTTTTTTATTCTTTATTTTTTTATTATTCATTATTTATTCTTTATTATTCGTTATTTCTTTAATATTCATTATTATTTGTTATTATTCATTATTTATTATTTGTTATTTAAATTTTATTCATTTGTGTCAAGGCTGGTTGACCCTAGGGAAGCAAGAACCAGCTGCTTATAGGACTTTGATATTCTTTATTTCTTTATTACTATTTATTTCTTTATTATTCGTTATTTATTCTTTATAATTCGTTATTTAAATATTCTTTATTATTAATTTTTTAAAATTCATGATTCTTTATTTTTCCTTATTTATTATTCGTTATTTAAATATTTTCCGTTTGTGTCAAGGTTGGTTGACCCTGGGGAAGCAAGAACCAGCTGTTTATAGGATTTTAATATTCTTCATTTATTCTTTATTTCTTTATTTATTCTTTATTTCTCTTTATTTCTCTTTTTTTCTTAATTATTCTTTATTTAAAGTCAGATGTTGGCTTTAAACACTCCATCTCTATTCTCTGTCCCTTGTGCTGGGGCAAGGGGGAAAATGCTCCTGAGCAGAATGGGAACAAGGATTTGGTGTCAGAGCTCCGTGCCCAGGGAAGTTTTTGGCTGCTTCAAGCAGAGCTGGGACCTCTCCTGCCCCCACATCCCTGTCCTGCTCTCCTGGAAATGCTCCCTTGAGGAACAGCATGGAAGTGGAATTTCTCCCAGACTTGGAATCATGGAATTACTAAAGTTGGAAAATCCCCCATTAACCCAGAGCTGCCAGATTGTCACTAAAATGTGTCCCCAAGTGCCACATCCACACATTTCAGGAGGAATTTCTTCATGGAAAGGGTTGTCAGGCATTGGGAGGGGTTCTTAGGGAGGGTGCCCATCCCTGGAGGTGTCTGAGGAACATCTGCATGTGGCACTCAGGGATGAACTCGATGGTCCTGGAGGGTTTTTCCAACCTCAGGGATTCTGGATTTCAGAATTTTTTGCTGTTTTGATTTTTTCCTGACCTTGTTGAACCCCTAAAGAAATGCTCCCTTGAGGGGTAGCTGGGTAGAGGGGAAGCTGGAGTTTCTCCCAGACTTGGAATCATGGAATTATTAAAGTTGGAAAACCTTCTAAGACCCTTGAGTGCAACCATTAACCCAGAGCTGCCAGGTTGTCACTAAAATGTGTCCCCAAGTGCCACATCCGCACATTTCAGGAGGAATTTCTTCATGGAAAGGGTTGTCAGGCATTGGGAGGGGTTCTTAGGGAGGGTGCCCATCCCTGGAGGTGTCTGAGGAACATCTGCATGTGGCACTCAGGGATGAACTCGATGGTCCTGGAGGGTTTTTCCAACCTCAAGGATTCCAAAATTCAGGGAAATTTTGCTGTTTTGATTTTTTTCCTGAGCTTTTTGAACCTCTGTGGGTACAGGGAGGTTTCTCCTTTTCCTTGCTCAGCCCGGAGGAGCTGCTGGGTGGCTTCATCCCCCTCGCAGCTGTTTGAGGACTGTCGAAATCCCTGGGTTTAATCCGAGGGAAGATTTTTGTGTGTGTTTCCTTCCTCCTCCTGTCAGGCCACAATTGATGTGTTTGCAGACTGCACAGCAACTGATTCATGCAGAGCAAAGTTATTTGCTGGCTCAGCAAAGCTCCTTCCCCAAAAAAAAAAAAAAAACCCCAAAAAAAATACAAACCCAAACCCACAGCCCTGCAGTGCCTCGCTGGGAGTGGGGTAAATCCAGTGGAGGGAGGGAGAATTTGGGGCTGCAGCTCCAGTGGGAAATGTGGGAATTGTTTCAAGGAGATCTTTGGGTGGGATTGTCCCACCTGGAGCTCTGGGATCCCAGAAGAAGGAGGAGGTCAGGGTTGGAGGAGAGATGGGGGTGAGAAGGGTCCAGGGAAGGCTCAGAGCCTCTTCCAGTGCCTGAAGAGGCTCCAGAAGATCTGGAGCTTAAAAGGGTCCAGGGAGAGCTCAAAGCTTCTTCCAGTGCTTGAAGAGGTTCCAGGAGAGCTGGAGAGGGAGGATCCAGAAGATCTGGAGCTTAAAAGGGTCCAGGAAAAGTTCAGGGCTTCTTCCAGTGCCTGAAGAGGCTCCAGATCTGGAGCTTAAAAGGAAAAGTTCAGGGCTTCTTCCAGTGCCTGAAGAGGCTCCAGAAAAGCTGGAGAGGGAGGATCCAGAAGATCTGGAGCTTAAAAGGGTCCAGGAAAAGTTCAGGGCTTCTTCCAGTGCCTGAAGAGGCTCCAGAAAAGCTGGAGAGAGAGGATAAAGAAGATCTGGAGCTGAGAAGGCACCAGGGAAAGTTCAGGGCTTCTTCTTGTACCTGAAGAGGCTCCAGAAAAGCTGGAGCTGATGAGGGTCCAGGGACAGCTCAGAGCTTCTTCCAGCACCTGAAAAGGCTCCAGGAGAGCTGGAGATAATGGCTCTAGAAGAGCTGGAGCTGAGAAGGCTCCAGGGAGAACTCAGAGCTTTTTCCAGTGCCTGAAGAGGCTCTAGAAGAGCTGGAGCTGAAAAGGCTCCAGGGAGAGCTCAGAGCTTCTTCCAGTGCCTGAAGAGGCTCCAGGAGAGCTGGGGACAAGGGCTTGGAGTGACAGGACACAGGGAATGGCTTCCCACTGACACAGGGTGTGGTTAGGTGGGATTTTAGGAAGAAATTCCTCCCCTGGATCTCTGGAAGTGCCCAAGGCCAGGTTGGATGGAGCATGGAACACCTTGGGATAGCGGAAGGTGTCTCAAGTGGGATTGAGATGATCTTTTGACCCAAACCAGTGGGACTGAGATGATCTTTTGACCAGTCTGGGATTCTCAGAAAAGGGAAAATCCAAGCTCAGTGTGACAGGGTTTTGTGGCAGGGACCTCAGGAACAGCTCAGTGGGGCTCAGGGAGAGCTCAGAGCTTCTTCCAGTGCCTGAAGAGGCTCCAGGAGAGCTGGAGAGGGACTTGGGACAGGGGTCTGGAGTGACAGGACACAGGGAATGGCTTCTCACTGACACAGAGTCAGTTTAGGTGGGATATTAGGAAGAAATTCGTCCCCTGGATCCCTGGAAGTGCCCAAGGCCAGGTTGGATGGAGCTTGGAGCAACCTGGAAGGTGTCTCAAGTGGGACTGAGATGATCTTTTGACCCAAACCAGTCTGAGATTCTGTGAAAAGGGAAAATCCCGGCCCCAGTGTGACAGGGTTTTGTGGCAGGGACCTCAGGAACAGCTCAGTGGGGCTCACTCAGGCCCTGGAGGGTGTGAAACCAGGAAACATCTGTGAGCGTGGCTTTTGGGGTTTCCTGAAGCCGCCAACCCGCCCGTGTTGAGCAATTTTAATGAAGTTCCCTCATCCTCCATTCCTCCCCCTCTCCTAGATGGGGCTGCTGGCCTGGACCCCATCCCTGTCCCCGTCCCTGTGAGGGTTTTTTGGCTGCCTGTCCCAGGAAGAGCCTTGGAAAGCTGAAAAAGCTGAAATTTCCCTGCTCTCTGCCCCCACCAGCTCCTTTCCAAAGGCTCCCAAATAAATAAATCTTGGGAAACGAGCTCGGCTCGTGTCGCAATCGCCGGGGTTGAGCAAGGAGAGGGATTTGTTCCAAATTGGGAATTTTTTTTTGGGGGGGGGAGAGGCACCCAAAGGGGGTTTTGGGAGGGAAGGGGGTTGGTGGGATTCTCTGGAAATCATCTATGACCCCTCCAGGGGACAAAGTCAGCACTGCTGGTCCCCTCAGATGGGTTCAAAGGTGTTTTTATGGCTACGGGTGGTCGTGGCACCATCCCTGGGCATCCATTCTTGAAGGGGGACACAGAGGGAGAGTCCCCCCCTCTCCAAAAATTGAGAAGGAGGGAGGTTAAAGTGTCTGCAGGCCAATGCCAGGGGTTAAAAATAGCTGTTTTCTAAATCAGCTCCCAGCAGAAGTTCGAGAGGAAATCCAGGTTTAGCTGAGGCTACAAGAAAGAGGCTGAAAATAATAATAATAATAATTATTATTATAATAATAATGAAAATAACAACAGTGGTATAAAATAAAAATAAAAAGTGATTCCTGCGAAGGAGAGGGGAGGATGGTGAGCGGGGAGAGATGGAAAACAAAAGCCTTTGAGGAGGGTAATGCTTTCCAGCTGCAAAAATAAAGCCTGGGAGAGGAGCAAGTGCTTGATTACCCTCAGCCCTGAGCTGCCCTGCTTGGAGCTGGGGCTCATCTGGAGCCCCCCAGCTGGACCAGGACCTGGCTTGGGGCAGGATGGGTGTGAGGGGAGGGTGGGGCTGGAATTCTGTGCCTTATTTTGGGTATTTTCCTCTTTGAGTGTTGGGCTGGGGCTCATCTGGAGCCCCCCAGCTGGACCAGGACCTGGATTGAGGCAGGATGGGTGTGAGGGGAGGGTGGGGCTGCAATTCTGTGCCTTGTTTTGGGTGTTTGAGTGTTGGGCTGGGGCTGATCTGGAGCCCCCCAGCTGGATCAGGACCCTCTTTTCCCCTGGATGAGTGTGAGGGGAACGTGGGGCTGCAATTCTGTGCCTTGTTTTGGGTGTTTGAGTGTTGGGCTGGGGCTCATCTGAAGCCCTCCAGCTGGATCAGGACCCTCTTTTCCCCTGGTCTGGAGCAGGGAATTCTGTGAGGGGAACATGGGGCTGCAATTCTGTGCCTTGTTTTGGATGTTTTCCTCTTTGAGCATTGGGATTGGGCTCATCTGGAGCCCCCCAGCTGGATCAGGACCCTCTTTTCCCCTGGATGAGTGTGAGGGGAACGTGGGGCTGCAATTCTGTGCCTTGTTTTGGGTGTTTTCCTCTTTGAGCATTGGGATTGGGCTCACCTGGAGCCCCCCAGCTGGACCAGGACCTGGCTTGGGGCAGGATGGGTGTGAGGGGAATGTAGGGCTGCAATTCTGTGCCTTGTTTTGGGTGTTTTCCTCTTTGAGCATTGGGATTGGGCTCACCTGGAGCCCCCCAGCTGGATCGGGACCTGGCTTGGGGCAGGATGGGTGTGAGGGGAGTGCGGGGCTGGAATTCTGTGCCTTGTTTTGGATGTTTTCCTCTTTGAGCGTTGGGATTGGGCTGATCTGGAGACCCCCAGCTGGACCAGGACCCTCTTTTCCCCTGGTCTGGAGCCGGGAATTCTGTGAGGGGAACGTGGGGCTGCAATTCTGTGCCTTGTTTTGGGTGTTTCCCTCTCTGAGTGTCGGGCCGGACTCAGCCCCACCTCGGGGGGAGAGGTGGGAAAGGGGCTCTGGGATGGGTTGGACCCCCTCAAAGAGCAGAATTTGGGGTTCTGAGCCACGCTGGGGGGCCCCCTGAGCCGTTCTGCCAACGCTCCCCATCCGCCCCTGCTTGGATCTCTCCTCTGGTCCTGTGACTCTGACTCAGCCACGCAGGCGCCAGCCAAGCTCTGCTTTTTTTGGGGAATTCTTGCACATCCCTTTTGCTCGAGCGTTCCTCGCCCCAGCAGGGCCCTGCCACCCCCTCCCCACGTCACAGGGGGGGTTTGGGGGGTGCTGCTGGTGACAGCAGAGCTCTGTCTCAGGGGCACAATGTGGCCTTTGGTACCCCAGTGTGCATTTTTAGGTGGTTTTTATCCCAAACCCCTCTTGCCCCAGGAGCTGGGGGGTCCTGGCTGGAGGAGGAGCCCCCCCAAACCCTGTGCCAGGCCTGGCACGTTGGGAGCCCTGCTTGTGGTTGATTCCTTGGCTTGCTTGAGGTTGTTTCCTCCTTGTTTGGGGTTAATTTCTTGTTTTTGGCTGTTCCCGCTTGATTTTACATCCCTTTGCTCAAGTGTTCCTCGCCCCAGCACGGCCCTGCCACCCCTTCCCCATTCCCAGTGTTCCTGCAGGGTGACCCCCCCATGGTCACAGGGGGGTTTGGGGAGCAGGGAAAGGCTGTGGCTGCTCCTGGTGACAGCAGGACTCTGTCTTGGGGGCAGAACTTGTCACCCCAGTGCACAGTTTCAGGTGGTTTTCATCCCAAACCCCTCTTGCCCCAGGAGCTGGGGGGTCCTGGTTGGAGCAGGAGCCCCCCCACCAAATCCTGTGCCAGCCCTGGCACGCTGGGAGCCCTGTTTGGGGTTGATTCCTTGTTTTTGGCTGTTCCCACTTGATTTTACATCCCTTTGCTCGAGTGCTCCTCGCCAGAACAGCCCCCCATCCTCAGGACCCTGCCACCCCAAGTTTTCACCCCAAACCCCTCTTGCCCCAGGAGCAGGAGCCCCCTGAGCCCCGTGCCAGCCCTGGCACGTTGGGCAGCACTTTGGGAGCCCTGTTTGGGGTTGATTCCTTGGTTTTGGCTGCTCCCACTTGATTTTACATCCCTTTGCTCAAGTGCTTCTCACCCTGGCATGGCCCTGCCACCCCCTCCCCATGTCACAGGGGGGTTTGGGGAGCAGGGTGACAGCAGGGCTCTGTCTCAGGGGCAGAATGTCACCCCAATGTGCATTTTTAGGTGGTTTTCATCCCAAACCCCTCTTGCCCCAGGAGCTGGGGGGGTCCTGCTTGGAGAGCAGGAGCCCCCCCCCAAACCCTGTGCCAGCCCTGGCACGTTGTGAGCCCTGCACCAGGCTTGGTTTGGGGTTGATTCTCATTCCTTGGCTCGGGCTGTCCCCACTTGTTTTTACGAGCTGCCTCTCGCAGCCTCGCCCTTCCTGAGGAGGGTGGGGTCAACGTCCCCATCCCTGTCCCCTTCCCTGTCCCCATCCCTGTCCCCTTCCCTGTCCCCATCCCTGTCCCCAGGGCCACAGAATGAGCTGTCTGAGCTGGCCTGGCTCGCTCAGGGATGGGGATTGGGGTCTGTGCACCCCAAACTCTCTCTGTGTGCTCAGTCCCAGCCCGGCTGTGTGGATGGAGAGCCCCGGGATCGAGGGTGGGGTGGGGGCATTGCAAAATCTCCTGGCTTGGTTCGTGTTTTCCCTGCTGTGTTGGTTAATAATTCAGTGCTGTCTGGCCCTGCTCCACCAGGGCTGTCTGGGTCTCACTGACCTTGGGGTCCTGAGGATGGGGGGCTGTTCTGGATTATCTTTGCTCATCTGAGGCTGCCCAGGTCCTGCTGGCCTTGGGGTGCTGAGGATGGGGGATCATTGTGCCCCATCCCTGCTCTTCCAGGGCTCTCTGAGTCCTCCTGATCTTGGGCTCCTGAGGATGGGGGGCTGTTCTGGCTCATTCTTGCTCATCTGGGGCTGTCCAGGTCCTGCTGGCCTTGGGATATTGGGATTTGGGGGTCATTGTGCCCCATTCTTACTCCTCTGGAGTGTCCAGGTCCTGCTGGTCTTGGAGTGCTGAGACTGGGGGGTTTCTGTGCCCCATCTCTGCTCTCCCAGGGCTGTCTGGGTCCTCCTGATCTTGGGGTTCTGAGCATGGGGGGGGCTGTTCTGGCCCATCCCTGCTCTTCTTTGGCTGTCCAGGTCCTGCTGCCCTTGAGATGCTGGGACTGGGGGGTTGTTGTGCCCCATCTCTGCTCTTCCAGGGCTGTCTGGGTCCTGCTGACCTTGGGGTCCTGGGGCTGGGGGGCTGCTCTGGCCCATCCCTGCTCCTTCCTCCAGGCCTCTGAGTCCCTCTGACCTCTGGGTCCTTCTGCCCAGGGCTGCTGTGCCCCATCCCTGCTCTGCCCCATCCCTGCTCCTCCAGGGCTCTCCAGATCCTCTTAGCCTCAGGATGCTGGGACTGGGGGGTCACTGTTCCTCATCCCTGCTCCTCCAGGGCTCTCTGAGTCCTCCTGATCTTGGGGTCCTGGAGCTGGGGGGTCGTTGTGCCCCATCCCTGCTCTGCCCCATCCCTGCTCCGCCCTGTCCATTCTCACTGTGGTGCTGCAGTGATGGAGATGCAGGGTCTGGGGGTGCACCAAACCAAAGGACAGCTCTCCAAAACCCCTTTGGATCGATCTCTGGGAGCAGCAGCCCCTCATTCTGGCCTCTGTCCTGGCAGGCTCAGGAGGGGCTGAGCAGCTGAGCCCTGGCCAGGCAGGAATTCAGGCGCGTTGGGCTGATCGGATTTAACTGGTTTAATTAAACACTCGCTGGCTTTCACTGGTTTAATTAAATGCTCACATGCTGCCTGCCAGGTGCTGCCTCTCACCTGCCCCAGCCCCCAGGGTGTCCCTGCAGCTCTGGATTAGCTCTGCTCCCACCTTGCCCAGCGGGTTCTGCCCTCGGTGCCAACCTGTGCCACCCGTGGGGCTGCTGGAGCCCCTTCCCTGCTGCCCACTCCCTTCTGCAGCAGGGACTGGCAGAGCTTCCCCTGCCCCACTGGGGTTCCTGAGGGATGGATTCACAGGGTTCCTGAGGGATGGATTCCCAATGTTTCTGCAGGGTGAATTCCCAGTATTCCTACAGGGTAAAGTCCCAGTGTTCCTACAGGGTGAATTCCCAGTGTTTCTGAGGGATGAATTCCCAGGATTTCTGCAGGGTGAATTCCCAATGTTTCTGCAGGGTGAATTCCCAGTGTTTCTGCAGGGTGAATTCCCAGTATTCCTACAGGGTAAAGTCCCAGTGTTCCTACAGGGTGAATTCCCAGTGTTTCTGAGGGATGAATTCCCAGGATTTCTGCAGGGTGAATTCCCAATGTTTCTGCAGGGTGAATTCCCAGTGTTTCTGCAGGGTGAATTCCCAGTATTCCTACAGGGTAAAGTCCCAGTGTTCCTACAGGGTGAATTCCCAGTGTTTCTGAGGGATGAATTCCCAGTGGTTCTGAGGGATGAATTCCCAGGATTTCTGCAGGGTGAATTTCCAGGGTTTCTGCAGGGATGATTTCCCAATATTCCTGCAGGATGAATTCCCAGTATCCCTACAGGGTAAAGTCCCAGTGTTCCTACAGGGTGAATTCCCAATATTCCTTCAGGATGAATCCACAGTGTTCCTGCAGGATGAATTCCCAAGATTTCAGCAGGAGAAATTCCAGTGTTTCTGAGGGATGACTTCCCCGTGTTGCTGCAGGAAAAATTCCCAATGTTTCTGCAGGAAAAATTCCCAATATTCCTTCAGGGTGAATTCCCAGTGTTCCTGCAGGATGAATTCCTAGGGTTTCTGCAGGGTGAATTCCCATTATTCCTGTGGGACGAATTCCCAGTGTTGCTGCAGGGTGAATTCCTAATATTCCTTCAGGGTGAATTCCCAGTGTTTCTGCTGGGATGATTTCCCAGTATTCCTACAGGATAAATTCCCAATATTTCTGTGGGATGAAATCCCGATATTTCTGTGGGATGAAATCCCAATATTCCTGTGGGATGAATTCCTAGGGTTTCTGCAGGATGCTCTCCTGGTTGTGTGTGATGTTTTTTGGCTTGTCTGGGGGCTGCAGGTCTCCCTGGGGAGCAGAGGATGGGCTGCCATGGGTGCCGTGGGTGCCCTGTGGGTTCCGTGGGTGCTCTGGGTGCTCTGGGTGCCCTGTGAGCGTTGTGGGTGCCCTGTGGCTCCACGCAGGGTGACCAGGGCAGATCCTTGCTGTGGGTGCAGCTCCCAGTGCATTCATGGCTCCCATGGGTTCATTCCTTGGCTGTGCTGGTGGTTGTGACCCAGGGGGTGCCCTGTGGGTGCCCTGTGGGTGCTGTGTTTGCTCTGGGTGCCCTGTGGGTGCCCTGAACGTGCTGTGGGTGCTGTGGGTGCTGTGTTTGCTCTGGGTGCCCTGTGGGTGCTCTGAACGTGCTGTGGGTGCCCTGTGTGTGCCGTGGGTGCTGTGTTTGCTCTGGGTGCCCTGTGGGTGCCCTGAACGTGCTGTGGGTGCCCTGTGGGTGCTATGGGTGCTGTGTTTGCTCTGGGTGCCCTGTGGGTGCCCTGAACGTGCTGTGGGTGCCCTGTGGATGCCCTGTGGGTGCTGTGGGTGCTGTGTTTGCTCTGGGTGCCCTGTGGGTGCCCTGAACGTGCTGTGGGTGCCCTGTGGGTGCCGTGGGTGCTGTGTTTGCTCTGGGTGCCCTGTGGGTGCCCTGTGGGTGCCCTGTGCGTGCCGTGGGTGCCATGAGAGCCCTGTCACTCCATGCAGGGCAGATCCTTTCTAGGGGTGCAGATCCCAATGCATTCACGGCTCCCATGGTTTCATTCCTCGGCCGTGCTGGTGTTTGTGACCCTGGGGGGCTCCTGGCTCTGTGCCTCCCTTCCTCACCCCCCTTTCCCTCCCTGTCCTGGCCCAGATGTGGAGCAGATGGCCATCGACTGGCTCACGGGCAACTTCTACTTCGTGGACGACATCGACGACCGGATCTTCGTGTGCAACAAGAACGGGGACACCTGTGTCACCCTGCTGGACCTGGAGCTCTACAACCCCAAGGGGATCGCGCTGGACCCGGCCATGGGGTGAGTCCTGGCAGTTCACCACCCCTGGGGACCCTCTGGGATTGGGAGGGATTTCCTGTGCTTTGTTGAGTCCTCCCTGCAGGGACATTTGCCACCCAGCCTGGCCTGGCAGCAGCTGAATCCTGTGGGACACACCTGGCCCAGCTCAGGATAAGCTTCTGCTTCCAGCTTTGCTCCAGATTTTGGGACCTGGAGTGGTTTTTGGGACCTGGAGTGGTTTTTGGGACCTGGAGTGGTTTTTAGGACCTGGAGTGGTTTTTAGGAGCTCAGACCTGTGGGACACACCTGGCCCAGCTCAGGATAAGCTTCTGTTTCCAGCTTTGCTCCAGATTTTGGGACTTGGAGTGGTTTTTGGGACCTGGAGTGGTTTTTAGGAGCCCAGACCTGTGGGACACACCTGGCCCAGCTCAGGATAAGCTTCTGCTTCCAGCTTTGCTCCAGATTTTGGGACTTGGAGTGGTTTTTGGGACCTGGAGTGGTTTTTGGGACCTGGAGTGACTCCATGCACAGCCAGAGCAGCTCCCTTGTGTCTGTATCTCCATCCAAGACATGGGCACAGCTTTGCTGCAGATTTTGGGACCTGGAGTGGTTTTTGGGACCTGGAATGGCTTTTAGGAGCTGGAGTGACTCCATGAACAGCAAGAACAGCTCCCTTGTGTCTGTGTGTCCATCCAAGACGTGGGCACTGCTTTGCCCCAGCTTTCGGGAGCTGAAGTTTTGGGATTGGAGATTTTTTGGGAGCTGGAGTGGTTTTTAGGAGCTCAGTCCTGTGGGACACACCTGGCCCAGCTCAGGATCAGCTGCTGCTTCCAGCCGGTGCCACACAATGTGGGCACAGCTTTGCTCCAGATTTTGGGAGCTGGAGTGGTTTTTGGGACCTGGAATGGTTTTTGGGTCCTCCCTGCAGGGACATTTCCCACCCAGCCTGGCCTGGGCACAGCTTTGCCCCCGATTTTGGGGAGCTGGAGTGGTTTTAGGAGCTGGAGTGGTTTTAGGAGCTGGAGTGGTTTTTGGGACCTGGAGTGGCTCTGTGCACAGCCAGAGCAGCTCCCTTGTGTCTGTGTGTCCATCCAAGACATGGGCACAGCTTTGCTGCAGATTTTGGGACCTGGAGTGGTTTTCAGGAGCTGGAACGGCTCCATACACACCCAGAGCAGCTCCCTGGTGTCTGTGTGTCCAGCCCCTGCCTCCTGCACAGCCCTGAGGATGAGGATGCCAAGATGCTGAATCATGGGGGCAGCTCAGGGCACCCCTGGCGGCTGCCAGCCCCTGGGAGCTGCTGTGGCAGAAAAACCACTAAAGAGGAAAATTCCCGTCCTTGCCAGCTGATGGGCACTTCCCTCCTGGCTCAGCGTGGAAAGGGCTGGTGTTATTGAGCAGAAAATCGGGCGTATTTCATATAAACAAACAAATTTCACAGAGAATCCTGGAGGGAGCTCCAGGGCTGGTGCAGACAAGCTCCAGAGGTGGCTGAGTTGAGTTCCTTAGGCTCAACACAACCCCAAATGTGCCTGTGGGACTCTTCCAGTGACACCAACACATCTGGAGCCCCTGGGAGCTCAGTGCCAGCCCCATGGGCATGTGTCAGAACCCAGAAAATTCCTTTGGATGCCCTGGAGGGCTCCAGCCCGAGCTCAGAGACCTTGGCACAGAGCCCAAGACCCCTGTGCCCTTGGAAAAAATAATTCCCAACCTTTATGTGAAGGATTACAAGTCAAGGAAGTTTAAGCAGAATAATAGTTAGTTTATCACGGGGTGAAAAATCGATTTTTGGGTTTTTAGAATGGAGGTTCAGGAGGCAAGATGAAAGAGTCTAAGTGTGTCCAGTCTTTGTCCTTCTTCTTCTTCTTGGCCTCCATCTTCTGCTGTGATGGTGGCACTTTGGGATTGGTTTGGAGTAGAAGCAAACTGTCTGACATAGGTGACAGGTATTGGAAAATTATTGTAAATAAAGTACAGGTAGTTTTTAGTATGAAAAACTACCACCACCCCAAGGGCTGGAAACAATCACCAGCCTTGTGTGAGGAGTTACAAGCCACAAGAGTTTGAGTAGAATGACAGTGAATTAATCATGGGGTGAAAATGTAGAATTTTGGGATTTAGAATGGGGGTTCAGGAGGCAAGATGGAAGAATCTAAGTGTGTCCAGTCTTTGTCCTTCTTCTTCTTCTTGGCCTCCATCTTCTGCTGTGATGGTGGCACTTTTGGTTTGGTTTAGAGACAAACTGTCTAACATCTGATAGGTATTGGGAAGTTATTGTAAATAATGTAATGTAGTTTTTAGTATAAAAAGATAACACCAGTGTGCCTCAACCCAACCTGCTGGACAGATCTTAGCAGGTCAGAGAAAGAATTTTATAGATAAGAAACAATAAACAACCTTGAGAACAAGAACGGAACAGTTCTGACTCCTTCTTCAACTAAGAAAAGTGAGTTTCTAACGCATCTCAAAGTCACTCTGATCAGTAGAGATCCCAAGAGGATCTTCTGCTGTGATGGTGACACTTTTAGATTGGTTTAGAGACAAACTGTCTAACATAGGTGATTGGTATTGGGAAGTTATTGTAAATATTGTACACGTAGATTTTAGTATAAAAAGATAACACCAGTGTGCCTCAACCCAACCTGCTGGACAGAGCTTGGCAGGTCAGAGAAAGAATTTTATAGATAAGAAACAAGAATAGAAGAGTTCTGACTCCTTCTTCAACTAAGAAAAGAGAGTTTTTAACGCACCTCAAAGTCACTCTGAGCAGCAGAGATCCCAAGAGGCATCCACACATCCAAATCCTGCCCCTCCCAAAGCTCACCCTGGCTCTGAGTTTGTCTCTTGTCTCACAGCAAGGTGTTCTTCACCGACTACGGGCAGATCCCCAAGGTGGAACGAGAGTAGAAGCTCAGTGTCTAACATAGGTGATAGGTACTCAGAAGTTAATGTAAATAATGTACACATAGTTTTTAGTATAAAAAGATAACACCCAACCTGCTGGACAGAGCTCGATGGGTCAGAGAAAGAATTTTATAGATAAGAAACCATAAACAAGCTTGAGAACAAGAATAGAAGAGTCCTGACTTCTTCTTCAACCGCTGGGCTAAGAAATGAGATTTTCTAATGCATCTTGGGGTCACTCTGACCACAGAGACTCGGAGAGGCATCCACACATCCAAATCCTGCCCCTCCCAAAGCTCACCGTGGCTCTGAGTTTGTCTCTTGTCTCACAGCAAGGTGTTCTTCACCGACTACGGGCAGATCCCCAAGGTGGAGCGCTGCGACATGGACGGGCAGAACCGCACCAAGCTGGTGGACAGCAAGATCGTCTTCCCCCACGGCATCACCCTGGACCTGGTGAACCGCCTGGTCTACTGGGCTGATGCCTACCTGGACTACATCGAGGTGGTGGATTACGAGGGCAAGAACAGGCACACCATCATCCAGGGCATCCTGGTGAGCGGGGTTGGGGGAGAGGGAGCCAAGCTTGGGTGCTGCTGGTCTGCAGTTGGGACCTTAGAGGTCCAGCAAGGAAAGTGCTGAGCACTGAGCGTGGTCCTGCCAAGGATGATCTTGATGGGCAAGACCACACTGATGGTCAGTGATGGACAAGAGCTGTTGGTTGGGATGGACATCATTGATGGTCAATGACGGACGAGAGCTGTTGGGTGGGATGGCCATCACTGAGGGCCAGTGATGCACAAAAGCCATGAGGTGGGATGGACATCACTGATGGTCAGTGATGGGCAAGAGCTATTGGGTGGGATGACCATCACTGATGGTCAGTGATGGATGAGAGCCATCAGATATGATGACCATCACTGATGGACAGGAGCCCTCAGATGGGATGTCCATTACTGATGGCCAGTGATGGATGAGAGCCATCAGGTGGGATGGCCATTACTGATGGTCAGTGGTGGAGAAGAGCTATTGGGTTGGATGGACATCAGTGATGGCCAGTGATGGACAGGAGCCCTCAGATGGGATGTCCATTACTGATGGCCAGTGATGGATGAGAGCCATCAGGTGAGATGGGCATCACTGATGGTCAGTGATGGGCAAGAGCTATTGGGTGGGATGGCCATCACTGATGGTCAGTAATGGACAAGAACCATCAGGTGGAACTGGGGGTTTTGTGTGTCCTGGAGCCTGGCTCTCACAACTTCTAAATCCCTTGTGGCTCTCACAACTCCTAAATCCCATGTAGCTCTCATTACCTTTATGCCACCAACTCCTGAATCACTTTTGGCTCTCACAACTCCTAAATCCCTTATTGCTCTCACAACTCCTCAATCCCTTGTGCTTCTCACAACTCCTCAATCCCTTGTGCTTCTCACAACTCCTAAATCCCTTGTGACTCTCACAACTCCTAAATCACCTGTGGCTCTCACAACTCCTAAATCCCTTATGGACTCACCTGGTACCTTCCAGATCGAACACCTGTACGGCCTGACTG
The DNA here is from genome assembly GCF_035770615.1 of Melospiza melodia melodia. Classification (NCBI taxonomy): domain Eukaryota; kingdom Metazoa; phylum Chordata; class Aves; order Passeriformes; family Passerellidae; genus Melospiza; species Melospiza melodia. The sequence goes on from NC_086224.1 coordinate 1,409,543, forward strand.
TCTTTGAGAACTACCTGTACGCCACCAGCTCCTAAATCCCCTGTGGCTCTCACAACTCCTGAATCCCTTGTGGCTTTCACAGCTCCTGAATCCCTTGTGACTCTCACAACTTCTGAATCACTTGTGTCTCTCTCACGACTCCTATATCCCTCGTGGCTCTCGCAACTCCTAAATCCCTTGTTTACTCACCTGGTACCTTCCAGATCGAGCACCTGTACGGCCTGACTGTCTTTGAGAACTACCTGTACGCCACCAACTCGGACAACGCCAACGCGCAGCAGAAAACCAGCGTGATCCGCGTCAACCGCTTCAACAGCACCGAGTACCAGGTGGTGACACGGGTGGACAAGGGTGGAGCCCTGCACATCTACCACCAGCGGCGCCAGCCCACAGGTGGGACCCTCACTTTGGAGCAGCAGCTCCCTGGTTGCTCTGCCAGGGGTTTGCGTGGGGTTTTAGGAGGAATTTTGTTCATGGGAAGGGTGGTCGGGGATTGGGAGCTGCTGTTTCTGGTGGTGTGCAGGGATTGGGTGGATGTGGTTGGGTTGATAAGGTGGGGATTGGTCACAGGTTGGATTCAGTGGTATTGGAGGTCTTTTCTGACCTCAGGGATTTTGGGATTCCTGCTCCCCAGAGCCCTGGAGGGTGCTGAACATCCTGAGGTGCCCCTTTTTTCCTGCTAGCACTGTGAGAGGTGCTCCACATGGTTGATGGATCATGGAGATTACAGAGATGTAGGAGCAAATGTGGCGTCTTAAAATATTGGTGCTCTCTCACCACCATCTCTGGTAGTGTGCAAGGATTGAGTGGATGTGGTTGGGCTGATAAGGTGAGGGTTGGACTCCGTGATATTGGAGGTCTTTTCTGACCTCAAGGATTTCGGGATTCCTGCTCTCCAGAACATCCTAGGATGCCCCCTTTTCCTGCTAGCTCTGTGTCTCTTCCCATGAGAGCTGCTCCACGTGGTTGATGGATCATGGAGAGTACAGAGATGTGGGAGCAAATGTGGCATCTTAAAATATTGATGCTCCCTCACCACCGTCTCTGGTAGTGTGCAAGGATTGAGTGGATGTGGAACTCAGTGCTCTGGTTGGGTTGATAAGGTGGGGATTGGTCACAGGTTGGATTCAGTGATATTGGAGGTCTTTTCTGACCTCAGGGATTTTGGGATTCCTGCTCCCCAGAACATCCTGGGGTGCCCCCTTTTCCTGCTAGCACTGTGAGAGCTGCTCCACATGGCTGATGGATCATGGAGAGTACAAAGATGTGGTGTGGGAGCAAATGTGGCATTTTAAAATATTAATGGCCCCTCTTACTCTCTGTCCCCAATGCCAGCACGTTCACCCTGGTTCTCCCAAGCACTGAGGGAATTCCAGGGAGCTGAAAGGCTCCAGTGCTTCACCAACCCCTCCCTGCACCCATCCATCCCTGCCTGTTCCACCCCCAGCACCTTCCTGCAGTTAATCAATTTACTCCTTATAAATCCTCTTAGTGTCTGCAGCCTGCTCGGCTTTTTCCAGAGTATAAAATTAATCAGGAGATTTCTGAGCAGGGTTAGGAGCGTGATTAAGGGGCTCTGTGGCTGTCCCCACTCCCAGGGCTTGTCCCACTGGTGCAGCAGGATGGGGCAGTGTGTCCACGTGGCTGTGGTGCTGTGCTGGGACATGCTGGCTTCTCAGGGATTCTTCCCATGGGAAAGTCCTTTCCCATCTCTGTGCTGTGCTCAGCCTTTCCCTGACTGCCTGAGAGCTCCTGGGAGGAATGAACCCCCTTAGAGCCCATGAGAGCATCCCCATGTCCCTGTGGTTGCAGCCCTGTGCTCCTTGTCCCCCTTGTGCTCCCTGTCCCCCCTGTGTGCCTGTCCCCTCTGTGTCTGTGTCCCCCACTGTGAGAATCTACAAAATCAGAGGGTTTTGAGAAAGCTGCAATAGGCAGGCCTCAGAAACAGCAGAACTGTGATTAGAGCTAAGCAGCAGCCATGAGATAATTCAGCAGAAAAATTATTTAAAAAGTAGAAAAGCAAAGACAAATAGAACAATGGTCTGTGTATTAATGCTTGTTTAGAATAACTCCCTAAGCTACAGAAAAGTTTATCTAGCAAGATATTAGGAAGTTTGAAGCTTAATAATGGAGCTCTGTGCGTTGTGTTTTAAGGCTTACAAGCAGGTATTTTATTGGAAATAAGCAGCATTGTTTTAACCAAAGGTACATTGCTTATAGTGGCTGGATAGAACTGCTGTCAATGTGCTTTTGCTTTGTGTGATTGGTCAAAAAACTTATAAAGTGAGTTGTAACATTAAATTCTGGGTCTGCTGCCTGAGATGTGAGCTGGTGACATCTTCCCATTGTCATAACTGTGTAATGAGAGTGATGCTGGAAAATAAAACAGCTCGAGGCGCGTTCCACAGCAGCCCTGTCCCGTTTGTGATTTGTACAGAGACCCCTGGCCAGCGATACCCCACATGCTCCCTGTCCCCTCTGTGTCCCTGTCCCCCCTGTGTCTCTGTCCCCCACATGCTCCCTGTCCCCTCTGTGTCCCTGTCCCCCCGTGTCTCTGTCCCCCACGTGCTCCCTGTCCCCCCTGTGTCTCTCTCCCCCACATGCTCCCTGTCCCCTCTGTGTCTCTGTCCCAGTGTCCCTGTCCCCTCTGTGTCCCTGTCCCCTCTGTGTCCCTGTCCCCCCTGTGTCTCTGTCCCCCATGTGCTCCCTGTCCCCTCTGTGTCTCTGTCCCCCACGTGCTCCCTGTGTCTCTCTCCCCCATGTGCTCCCCGTCCCCTCTGTGTCTCTGTCCCAGTGTCTCTGTCCCCTCTGTGTCCCTGTCCCCCCTGTGTCTCTGTCCCCCATGTGCTCCCTGTCCCCTCTGTGTCTCTGTCCCCCCAGTGTCCCTGTCCCCTCTGTGTCCCTGTCCCCCCTGTGTCTCTGTCCCCCACGTACTCCCTGTCCCCCCCGTGCTCCCTGTCCCCCCTGTGTCTCTGTCCCCCAGGTGCTCCCTGTCCCCTCAGTGTCCCCAGCAGCTGCAGCCCCTCTCTGTGTTGCAGTGAGGAGCCATGCCTGCGAGCCAGATCAGTTTGGGAAGCCAGGAGGCTGCTCTGACATCTGCCTGCTGGGGAACAGCCACAAGAGCCGGACCTGCCGCTGCCGCTCCGGGTTCAGCCTGGGCAGCGACGGGAAATCCTGCAAAAGTGAGTGCTGGCTTTCCTGGGGGGATCTTTGGGGTGAGGGGCTGGAGAGAAAGGCTCTGCATGCCCTGCTGTGACCCCACAGCAGCCCCAGTGCCACCTGCCACCCCCATGGCACTGCTGTCTCTCCGCAGAGCCCGAGCACGAGCTGTTCCTGGTGTACGGGAAGGGACGTCCTGGCATCATCCGTGGCATGGACATGGGTGCCAAGGTGCCCGATGAGCACATGATCCCCATCGAGAACCTGATGAACCCCAGGGCTCTGGACTTCCATGCTGAGACTGGCTTCATCTACTTTGCTGACACCACCAGTTATCTCATAGGGCGCCAGAAGATCGATGGCACGGAGAGGGAGACAATCCTGAAGGATGGTGGGTGGCCTTGCAGGAAGGATAATGCAATTATTATCATAATAATAATTTAATAGTAATAATAATAATAGTAATAGTAATTTTATATACATATATGTAAAATATAAATGATAATAATTTATAGTAATTATAAATAATATATAGTAATCAAAAATAAAATAAAATAAAATAAAATAAAGACATTTTAGTAATTTACATTAAATTATTATATATATTTATATATAATAATAATTTATTAGTAATAAAAATAGTAATAGTAATTTATATATATAAATGTATATATAATATAAATGATAATAATTTATAGTAATTATAAATAATATATAGTAATAACAATAACAATAAAAATAAAGAAATTATAATAATATATATACACTATATATATTTTTATATAATAATAATAATTTAGTAGTAATAATAATAGTAATACTAATAGTAGTAGTAATAATAATATAATATCATATAGAATATATATCATATAGTATATATATCATATATAATCATATTATCATATAACATTGTCATAATAATATAATAATTTAATAGTAGTAATAATGATAATAATTGTATAATAATATAATATTGTCATATAGAATATATATAATACATATAATCATATAATCATATATTAACATAATAATGATACTATTATATGATAATGTGATTATATATATTATATAATATTATCATAATAATAATCACCTGTCTGAGATACAAAGAGCTTAATGCTCAGAATATTCAAACATCTTTTAGCTCAGGATGATCCCACTTGACATGTCTACAGTCCAAATTTTCAGTGTATTTAGCATTTCATAATATTTTAGCCGACTTTCCATAAAATTTTAGCAGATTTTCCATAAAATTTTCTCTGTTCAAAGAGCAGCTCTAGCAAACTTTCTCATCGGGCTGGGTGTCCATCATCCCCCTCAGTTTGGGTCAGGATTGGGCACTTTTGGGGCTGTTCCTTCCACTTTTCACCTCCTGCCTGGTGACAAACCCATTCAATTTTCCCCCTAAAAGGCATCCACAATGTGGAGGGCATCGCTGTGGACTGGATGGGGAACAACCTGTACTGGACAGATGATGGCCCCAAGAAGACCATCAGTGTAGCACGGCTGGAGAAGGCTGCCCAGACGAGGAAGACTCTGATTGAGGGGAAGATGACGCACCCCCGTGCCATCGTGGTGGACCCCCTGAATGGGTGAGGGTGCCTGGGTGGGCTGGGCTGTCTGATGGGACCACAGGGACGTGGTTGGGTCTTGTCACGAGCTGTGGTGGCCAGGTCAAGTCTCAGTTTGATGTCCATGGCAGGTGGATGTACTGGACAGACTGGGAGGAGGATCCCAAGGACAGCAAGAGGGGCAAGATCGAGAGGGCTTGGATGGATGGATCCAACAGAAACATCTTCATCACCTCCAAGACTGTCCTGTGGCCCAACGGGCTGAGCCTGGACATCCCAGCCAAGATCCTCTACTGGGTGGATGCGTTCTACGACCGCATTGAGATGGTTTATCTCAATGGCACCGATAGGAAGGTGAGTGGGGTCTGGGACAGTGATCACCCACAGCACTGGGGAGCTGAGCTGTGACCTCTCTGCTCGCTCCTTCCATCACCCTGTCCCTGTCCCATCACCCTGTCCCTGTCCCTATTCCCGTCCCTGTCCTTGTCCCTGTCCCTGAGTGCCCATCCCATGTAAAAGATTCTCTCTGCTCTCTCTTTCCATCACCCTATGCCTGTCCCTGATCATCCTGTCCCTGATCACCCTGTCCCTGTCCCTGATCACCCTGCCCCTGTCCAATCACCCTGTCCCTGTCCCTGTCCCTGTCCCTGATCACCCTGTCCCTGTCCCTGTCCCTGATCACCCTGTCCTTGTCCCTGTCCATGAGTGCCCATCCCAGCTAACAGATCCTCTCTGCTCTCCCCTTCCATCACCTGTCCCTGATCACCCTGTCCCTGTCCCTGTCCCTGATCAGCCTGTCCCTGTTGCTGTCCCTGAGTGCCCATCCTGTCTGACAGAGCCTCTCTGCTCTCCCATCACCCTATCCCCGTCCCTATCCCTGATCACCCTATCTCTGTCCCTATCCCCGTCCCTATCCCTGATCACCCACCCCACCTAACGTCCCCTCTCCTCCTCCCCGCACGCACAGATCGTGTACGAGGGCCCGGAGCTGAACCACGCCTTCGGGCTGTGCCACTACAGCAATTTTCTGTTCTGGACCGAGTACCGCAGCGGCAGCATCTACCGCCTGGAGCAGGCCTCCAAGGCCGTGAGCCTGCTGCGCAACGAGCGCCCGCCCATCTTCGAGATCCGCATGTACGATGCCCAGCAGCAGCAAGGTGAGAGCCCACCAGGGGCTGGGGGAGAGGCTGAGCTTCCTAAGCAGCCCCCCCAACTCTTTTTGTTGCCTTTTAGCCGTCCCCATGCTCCTTGTTTTTCTTTCCTGTTGTGCATGCCCTGCCCTTCCAGCCTTCCCTCTTTTTTCTACCGTAATTCCATCAGGCTCTGTGTCCCCGTGGCCTCACCTGGCATTTCCAGCTGCCTTCCAGCTGTGACTGCTGTTGAGGGTTTTGGGGGCAAGTCTGAGCTTCCCCCCAACTCTTTGTGTTGCCTTTTAGCTGTCCCCATGCTCCTTGTTTTTCTTTCCTGTTCATTCCCTGCCCTTCCATCTTTTTCCCACCCTGATTCCATCAGACTCTGTGTCCCCATGGTCTCACCTGGTGTTTCTAGCTGCCTTCCAGCTGTGGCTGCTGTTGAGGGTTTTGGGGGCGAGTCTGAGCTTCCCCCACCTCTTTTTGTTTTTTTTTTTGGCTGTCCCCACGCCTGTCCCCCAGGCTCTGTGTCACTTGAGGGGTCCCTGTGGCCTCACCTGGTGTTTCCAGCTGCCTTCCAGCTGTAACTACCCACAGAGGCTGGGGGCTCCCAGCACCCCCATGAGTCTGCAGGGCACTCTGGGCATTGAGGTACCATCTCCTCACCCTTTCCCTCCACAGTGGGCTCCAACAAATGCCGTGTCAACAACGGGGGCTGCAGCAGCCTGTGCCTGGCCACCCCGCGGGGCCGTCAGTGCGCCTGTGCCGAGGACCAGATCCTGGGGTCGGACTCTGTCACCTGCCAGGGTAGGCTGAGACCCATTTGGGGGCTCTCCCCATGGGATGCTGCACTTGATCACTCGGTTCAAATCCTTCCTGTGCTTTCCTGTTGGCAGCCAATCCATCCTACATCCCCCCGCCGCAGTGCCAGCCCGGGGAGTTCGCCTGCAAGAACAACCGCTGCATCCAGGAGCGCTGGAAATGTGATGGGGACAATGACTGCCTGGACAACAGTGACGAGGCCCCCGAGCTCTGCCGTGGGTGATCCCTCCTGGGCGGTGGGATTTGGGCTCCTCCAGATGTGGAGGAAGTGGTTGGGGTAGGGCTGGGTAGCCAGGAATCCTCTGTGCCCTCTCCAACTCCTTTGGGGCAGTGGTGACCCTGTCCCTGTCCCTGTCCCTGTCCCTGTCCCTGTCCCTGTCCCTGTGCCATCCATGCCCTCCTTTGGGGCAGCACTGACCCCTGTCCATGCCCTCCTTTGGGGCAGCACTGACCCCTGTCCATGCCTTCCTTTGGGGCAGCACTGACCCCTGTCCATGCCCTCCTTTGGGGCAGTGCTGACCCTGTCCCTGTGCCTGTCTCTGTCCCTGTCCCTGTGCCATCCATGCCCTCCTTGAGGGCAGCGCAGGAGAGTTGGTTGAGATTCTGATGCCAAGTTTGAGCCTCCAGCCCTTTTCTATCCCAGTTTTCTCTTTGTTGGAGGGATGGGGTGGGATGAGGATGGTCCTGAGTGTTGTTTCCCCCCACAGACCAGCACACCTGCCCCTCGGACCGCTTCAAGTGCAAGAACAACCGCTGCATCCCCAACCGCTGGCTCTGCGACGGGGACAACGACTGTGGCAACAACGAGGACGAGTCCAACTCCACCTGCTCAGGTGAGGACCCTGCTTTGCCCTCAGGGAGCCTCAGGAGAGCCCGTGCTGAGCCACAACCTGAGGTTTTGCAGTCTCACACCTTGGTTTTGCACCTGGGAGCCCAGGGGGTTGTTCCCCACCTTCCCCTGATAAAACAAGGTACCATTGATGAACCATTAACACTCCATCTGTCCCTCCTGGCCAGCCCGGACCTGCTCTCCCAACCAGTTCTCCTGCGCCAGTGGCCGCTGCATCCCCATCTCCTGGACCTGTGACCTGGATGATGACTGTGGGGACCGCTCTGACGAGTCTGCCTCGTGTGGTGAGCTGGGACTGGGAGCTGGCTTGGTTTGGAAAGACAGGAGTCTGCTAAGGAAGGCAGGAGCCTCCCCTGAAATGGAGAATGTAAAACTCCCCCTCTTCCAAATTGCTATAAATTTTAAATTAAGGGGCTCTCAGGCAAAAGATATGGGAGCAGGAAATAACAGTTTGTCTTGGTTTGGAAAGACAGGTGTCTGCTAAGGAAGGCAGGAGCCTCCCTTGAAATGGAGAATGTAAACCCTCCCCACCCCTGCAATAGCAATAAATATATTTATAGCAATAATACATAAAAATATATTTATTGTTATAAATTTTAAATTAAGGGGCTCTCAGGCAAAAAATATGGGAGCAGGAAATAACAGTTCTTTAATAGGGGAGAAAAAAAATAAAAGGATAAAATAAACAATGCAGTACACTAAAACAACACTGACAGAGTCAGAACTCAACCTGGCACCCTGTGGGTCAGGATGTTGGTGGCAGTCCCACTGGAATTGTGGCTGCAGCCCTCCTGCAGTGTCAGGGGTGGTTCTGTTGGAGCAGGGATCCTGTGGAGAAGGATTTATTCTTCCTCAGAAGATCCAGTGGAAGAAGAGGCAGCTGCTGCTCCTCTGGGGAATCCAGTGGAGAAGTGCTGGTGTCTCAAAAACCTCTAGATTGTATCCAGGAAGGAATGTTTGAAACCTCAGATTGTATCCAGGTAGGAATGTTAGAAATCTCAGCTTGTCTCCAGGTAGGAATGTTTGAAAGCTCATATTATATCCAGGTAGGAATGTTTGAAATCTCAGATTATATCCAGGTAGGAATGTTTGAAATCCCAGATTGTATCCAGGTAGGAATGTTTGAAATCTCAGATTGTATCCAGGTAGGAATGCTTGGCTCCTCCCTCTGGGCTCACATCTCCCAATGGGATGCTGCAGTTCTTATCAGCCATGCAGTGACATTCAATAGCTGTTATCAGCAGATGTCCCCCCAGAGGGAGCAGTGATTGTGAGCACTTCAAAGAGAGAGATAAGGCAAACTTGACAAGAGATAATCTGCCCTACAGATGGTAATAGAAAACATCTTGCATTGTAATCTGGACCAGGAGCCCTGGGGGTGCTCCCGGGGCTGTGAGGAGGGTTGGGGTGCCCTGATGTGTGTTGGGGTGTGCTGATGGTGCCTCTCCCTCCCCTGCAGCCTACCCGACCTGCTTCCCCCTGACACAGTTCACCTGCAACAACGGGCGCTGCATCAACATCAACTGGCGCTGTGACAACGGTGAGGACCCGGCCCCGGGGTGTCCCCAAAGGGATGGCGAGACCTGAGCAGGGGGTGCAGCCTGGCAGGGACCCCATTTGGGCAATTTGGGCCAATTCCCAGCATGTGCTGAAGGCAGACCCCAAGGGGAGTGGGCATGAGCCAAAACTGGGCCCATCCTGCAGCCCCCAGCCCTGTATTTCCCTTGGCTGTGCTGGAATAACCTGGCAGGGATTGTTCCAGACCTTGGCATCATTTGCAAGGTTTCCAGAACCTTGTCCTGGTGTTGGAACAAAGTGTGACATGGCTGAGTCAGGTCCTGTAGCCTCAGGGAAAGCAGGAGAGCTCTTCCAGCCAGCTCCCATCTGCCCTTGGATGTTTCCAGAGCCTGACCCGGGACAGGGGGTTTGCCCCAAGGTTGATTTCCTATCCCAGCCCCATGGCTGTGGTGGGGCAGCAGGAATGACCTGGCAATGGTTGTTCCAGACCTTGGCATCCTTTGCAAGGTTTCCAAAACCCTGCCCTGGTGCTGGAACAAAGTGTGGCATGGCCAGAGCTGCTGGTGGGGCTGAGCCAGGTCATGCAGCCCCAGGGAAAGCAGGAGAGCTCTCCCAGAGCTCTCCCAGCCAGCTCCCATCTGCCCTTGGATGTTTCCAGAGCCAGACCTGGGACAGAGGGTTTGCCCCGAGGTTGATTTTCCTTTCCCACAAGTTTATATCAATTTTTGAGCCTCTGTGCCTCGTTGGGAATAATTAACATCTTCAGAGCAGGGCGAGACACTGGTGCCTGGCTGAGAAGAGCTGGGGGTGCTGACTCTCCCTGAATTCTTCCTGGGCTCCTTAGCAGCTGAGGGATGGTCCCTTCTTCTGGAATCCTCTACTTTGGCAGCCAGGCTGTGCCATGGAGCCCACCAGGTGCCCAGGGCAGGAGCTGCAACACCATGAGGGTACCCCAACCCTGGCTGAGCAGAGCTGGGGGTGCAGGACTGTCCCTGGAGTCTTCCTGGGCTCCTTTGGAGCTGAGAGATGGTCCCTTCTCCTGGAATCCCCCACTTTGGCAACCAGGCTGTGCCATGGAACCCCTCGTGCTGCTCTGAGCCTCACCAGGTACCCAGGGCAGGAGCTGCAGCGCCACGAGGGTACCCCAACCCTGGCTGCCCCCCACTCCCCCAGCACCCTCTGCTGCTTCTGGTCTCGCCTCCCAGGCTCTGTGTGTCCCTGTCCGTGTGCCAGTGTCTCTGTGCCACCCTCTGTGTTTGTCACCTGTGCTGTGTTGTGTTTGTCACCGTGCCCACGCTCCTGTCTGGTGGTTCTGTGTTTCAGAAAAAGATTGTGGGGATGGCTCTGACGAAAAGAACTGTCCAAAGCCTACCGGTTAGTGCATAGATCAACATGCACCAGAACCTCCCACCTGAGCCCCCCTGAGCCCCCAGACCTGTCCTTCCAGGGGGCTATGAGCCCTGGGGGTGCTGGACACTGGCAATGCCCCCCTGACCTCTCTGGGAATGCCCCCTGTGCCTCTGGCAATGCCCTTGATGCCTCTGGTGATGCCCTCCTCCTCCTCAGAAATGCCCCTTGTGCGTCAGGCGATGCCCCTGGTGCCTCTGGTGGTGGCCCTGGTGCCTCTGGCAATGTCCCCCTTCTCTCCAGCAATGCTCCTGTGCCTCTGACAGTGCCTCTGGTACCTCTGGTCATGTCCCCCAGCTCTCCAGCAACGTCCCCTATGCAGGAGCTGAGCTGATGGAGAGGCCACGTGGCAGCTGGCAGTGCCATTGTCCCCATCAGTGCCACTGTCCCCATCAATGCCATCATCCCCATTAGTGCCGCTGTGCCCACAGTGTCGCTGTCCCCATCAGTGCCATTGTCCCCATCAGTGCCATTGTCCCTATTAGTGCCATCATCCCCAGTACCATTGTCTCCACAGTGCCATCATCCCCATCAATGCCATCATCCCCATCAATGCCATCATCCCCATCAGTTCCATTGTCCCCATCAGTACCAATATCCCCATCAGTGCCATCATCCCCATCAGTGCCATTGTCCCCATCAGTGCCAACATCTCCATCAGTGCCAACATCCTCATCGGTGCCAACATCCCCATCAGTGCCACCATCCCCATCAATGCCATCATCCCCATTAGTGCCACTGTCCCCATCAATGCCAATATCTCCATCAGTGCCAATATCCCCATCAGTGCTGCTGTCCCTATCAGTGCCACCGTCCCCATCAGTGCCACCATCCTCGTGCCCATCCTGAGGCACCAGGAGGCAAATCCCCTTGCCCAGTCTCAGGTGGGGCACCCACAGTGGATCCCTGTGGTGGTGCCCAGCCCATGCCCCCTGTGCCAGGCAGGCAGAGGGCTGCATTGCCAGTGTCCAGCTACCCTCAGACCAACCCCCCCTCAAACAGCAGGCATGGGGGCCTCCTCCAGACAATCCAACCCCCATAATTGGCTGTCCCAGCACCCCCAAAGGAGCTCCCATCTCCAGAGTGGAGCCCAGTCCCCATCCAGGTTCATGGCTGATCTATGCAGTTTCTGTGTTTCATTTCCTCTGTGTGCTGCTGGTGCTGTGGGGTGGGAGGGCTGGGGGGGTCTCCAGCCCGTGGTGGGGGTCCCACCACCAGCACTGATGAGGGGCTGCAGTCACCCCACGTCCCCTCTGTGGCGTGGCCTGTCCTGTCCCCTGTTGTTCCGAGGGGTCTTTGCTGTCCTCCCTCCTTCCATCCCCGTCCTGGCCGGGCTCCTGCTGACCCCCTGGCCACCCCAATTCCCTCTGCAGACAACGACTGTGGGGACAACAGTGACGAGGCTGGCTGCAGCCACTCCTGCTCCAGCAACCAGTTCAAATGCAACAGCGGCCGCTGCATCCCCGTGCACTGGACCTGTGATGGGGACAACGACTGTGGGGACTACAGTGACGAGACCCACGCCAACTGCACCAACCAGGGTGAGCCCCAGCACGTGGGAGAGACCCCCAAGCACAGCCATTGCCAAAATGCAGGGAATTCTGCAGCTTTCTGTGGCCATACTCAGTGCTCAGATCCCCCTCCTGCCCAAAACGCAGGGAATTCTGCAGCCTTCTCTGTGCCCAGATGCCCCTCCTGCTTCTAGGCTGGGAATGCAGGGAATTCTGCAGCTTTCTGTGCCCACCCTCAGTGCTCAGATCCCCCTCCTGCCCAAAGTTCAGGGAATTCTGCAGCTTTCTGTGGCCATACTCAGTGCCCAGAACCCCATTCTGACATTCTGGGTGCATCCAGCTGTTTCCCTGCTGTTTGAGTGTCTGGTCCTCATCCACTCCTGGATCTCCAGAACCCCATTCTGACATTCTGGGTGCACCCAGCTGTTTCTCTGCTGTCTGAGTGCCTGGTCCCCATTCACTCCTGGATCTCCAGAACCCCATTCTGACATTCTGGGTGCACCCAGCTGTTTCTCTGCTGTCTGGGTGCCTGGTCCCCATTCACTCCTGGAGCCCCAGATCCCACTCCTGTGCTTGTGGGTGCTTCCAGCTGTTTTCCTGCTGGTTGGGTGCCTGGTCCTTGCCCAGTCCTGGAGCCCCAGATCCCCATCCTGTGCTTCCAGCTGTTTCCCTGCTGTCTGAGTGCCTGGTCCCCATCCTCTCCTGGACCCCCAGATCCCCATCCTGACACTCTGGGTGCATCCAGCTGTTTCCCTGCTGGCTGAGTGGTCCTGCTGCTGGTCCCCACCCAGTCCTGGAGCCCCCCAGCTCCGTGGGGACCAGGCAGTGAGCAGTGGCCTCCCCACAGCCACACGGCCACCCGGGGGCTGCCACACGGACGAGTTCCAGTGCCGGCTGGACGGGCTGTGCATCCCCATGCGGTGGCGCTGTGACGGTGACACGGACTGCATGGACTCCAGCGACGAGAAGAACTGCGAGGGGGTCACGCACGTCTGCGACCCCAACGTCAAATTCGGCTGCAAGGATTCAGGTGAGAGCAGGGGGGCAAGGGGATCCCAGCTGGGGGTGGTGGGATAATGCAGAAAACACAAGCAGCCAGCCTGTGAATCGTGATCCTGATGGGTGGTGTCATCTTCAGATCCTTTCTGCCCTTCTCTGAGGAATGGGACACACTTTGGTGGGTTGGGGACAAAGGAGGAGGGACACCAGTTCAGGGGATGACCTTCTGAGCCCCCAGGCCCTCCCTGACCTGTCCTATCCAACTTTTGGGGAGCCCTGAGCTACTCAAACACCCTCATGTCCCTCCCTGGTCTGTCTAACCTGTCTGTCCGTCCATCTGTCCGTCCCTGGGCTCACTGACCTGTCTGTCCCTGGGCTGACCAATCTGTCCGTCCATCCCTGGGCTGATTGACCTGTCTGCCCGTCCCTGGACTGACCAGTCTGTCTGTCCATCTGTCTCTCCGTGGGCTGACTGACCTGTCTGTCTGTCTCTGGGCTCACTGACCTTTCTGTTTATTTGTCCTGGACTGACTGACCACTCTGTCTGTCTGTCTATCTGTCTATCCCAGAACTGACTGACCAATGTGTCTGTCTGCCCTTGGACTGACTGACCTGTCTGTCCATCCCTGGGCTGAGTGACCTGTCTGTGTGTCCCTCCCTGGGCTCACTGACCTGTCTGTCTGTCTGCCTGTTCCTTCCTGGACTGACCAATCTATCCATCCATCCCTGGGCTGACTGACCTGTCTGCCCGTCCCTGGACTGACCAGTCTGTGTGTCCATCTGTCTCTCCCTGGGCTGACTGACCTGTCTGCCTGTCCCTGGACTGACCAATCTGTCTGTCCATCCCTGGACTGACTGACCTGCTTGTCTGCCTGGAATAACTGGTTCTGCTCTGTCCCCTCCCCACCGTGTCCCTTTCAGCCCGGTGCATCAGCAAGGCCTGGGTCTGTGACGGTGACAGTGACTGTGAGGACAACTCAGACGAGGAGAACTGCGAGTCCCTGGTGTGCAAGCCCCCCTCCCACACCTGTGCCAACACCACCTCCATCTGCCTGCCCCCCGAGAAGCTCTGCGACGGCTCCGACGACTGCGGCGACGGCTCCGACGAGGGCGAGCTCTGCGGTGAGCGCAGGGCCAGGCGTGGGGACACTTGGTGACCCGAGAGTGGCGCCAGGAGGTGACAACCGTGTCCTGTCCCCACAGATCAGTGCTCCCTCAACAACGGAGGCTGCAGCCACAACTGCACGGTGGCACCTGGAGAGGGGATCGTGTGCTCCTGTCCCCTGGGCATGGAGCTGGGTGCTGACAACAAGACCTGCCAGATCCAGAGCTACTGTGCCAAGCACCTCAAGTGCAGCCAGAAGTGCGAGCAGGACAAGTACAATGTCAAGTGTTCCTGCTACGAGGGATGGATGCTGGAGCCCGATGGAGAGAGCTGCAGAAGCCTGGGCAAGTTCTCAGTGTGTGCTGGAGGGCAGAGCTCCAAGGGGAGCCAAAGCTGAGCCCATCCTGCAGCCCCCAGCCCCATATTTCCATTGGCTGTGCTGGGGCATGGAGAGCTGCAGGAATAATCTGGGATTGTTCCAGACCTGCAGACCCCAGCCCCATATTTCCATTGGCTGTGCAGGGGCAGCAGGAATAACATGGCAGGGATTGTTCCAGATCTTGGCATCCTAACCCAAAACCCTGGGTGTGTTTTGGGGGGCACCAGGGACTGGGAGCAGCCCCCCAAATGTGCTGGGGCAGGGAGAGCTGGGGGAATGGCCTGGCAGGGATTGTTCCAGACCTTGGCATCCTTTGCAAGGTTTCCAAAACCCTGGGTGTGTTTTGGGGGGCACCAGGGACTGGTAGAAGCCCCCCAGCTGCCTCAGGGGTTGTGCTGATGGACGTGGCTGGGTGATGGTGGGATTTGTGCTGACAGAGGCTGAGTGCACTGTCCCCTGCCTTGTTGCTGACCCTTTCCTACTTCCCCCAGATCCTTTTAAGCCCTTCATCATCTTCTGCAACTGCAGGGGGTTGGAGGAATGTGCTGGGGCAGGGAGAGCTGTGGGAATAGCCTGGCAGGGATTGTTCCAGACCTTGGCATCCTTTGCAAGGTTTCCAACACCCTGGGTGTGTTTTGGGGGGCACCAGGGACTGGGAGCAGTCCCCCAGCTGCCTCAGGAGGAGTTTGTCCTCTCATGGAGCTGAGGGTTGTGCTGATGTACGTGACTGCGTGATGATGGGTTTTGTGCTGTGTGTTTTGGGGGGCATCAGGGACTGGGAGCAGGCCCCTAAATGTGCTGGGGCAGAGAGAGCTGGGGGAATGGCCTGGCAAGGGATTGTTCCAGACCTTGGCATCGTTTTCAAGGTTTCCAAAACCCTGGGTGTGTTTTGGGGGGCACCAGGGACTGGAGCAGTCCCCCAGCAGCCTCGAGGGGTTTGTTCTCTCATTGAGCTGGGGGTTGTGCTGAGTGATGGTGGGATTTGTGCTGACAGGGGCTGAGTGCACTGTCCCCTGCCTTGTTGCTGACCCTTCCCTGCTTCCCCCAGACCCTTTTAAGCCCTTCATCATCTTCTCCAACCGCCACGAGATCCGGCGCATCGACCTGCACCGAGGGGATTACAGCGTGCTGGTGCCCGGGCTGCGCAACACCATCGCTCTGGACTTCCACCTCAACCAGAGCTCCCTGTACTGGACTGACGTGGTGGAGGACAAAATCTACAGGGGAAAGCTGCTGGAGAACGGGGGTGAGGAGCCCTGGGTTGGGGGAGCTGGTGGTTGGAGGTCTGGGGTCAGCGATTTCGTGGCGTGCGATGCAGCAGCTGATGGTGATATCACTGATAGTGATATCAGCCCTTGGCCCTGACAGTGATCTTGTTCTGCTCTCATTATGCAGTAGTTAATTAGTATTCCCAGCACTTCCCTGCTGGTAATTGCAGCCCAGCAGCTGGGCACAGAGAGGACACCCTCCCCAGCAGTGCTGCTCCCACAGGAGCCCAGTGGCAGGAGTAGGGATGGGGGGGCTGAGCCCTTTGGGGGTCAGGATTATGGATAGGGAGTGCTGAGCCCTTTGGGGTCTGACCATGGATGGATGCTGAGCCCTTTGGGGTGTGGGACATGGGTGGGGACTGAGCTCTTTGGGGCCTGGGACGTGGATGGATGCTGAGCCCTTCGAGGAGCTTTGAGGTCTGGACTGTGGATGGGAGCTGAGTCCTTTGGGGCCTGGACTATGGATGAAGGCTGAGCCCTTTGAGGTCTGGAACATGGATGGGGGCTGAGCTCTTTGGGGTCTGATAATGGATAGGATGTGCTGAGCCCTTTGGGGTTTGGACTGTGGATGGATGCTGAGCCCTTTAGGGTCTGGATTATGGATAGAAGGTGCTGATCCCTTTTGTATCTGACCATAGATAGGGAGTGCTGAGCCCTTTGGGGTTTGGAGTATATATTAGGAGTGCTGAGCTCTTTGGGGTCTGGGCTATGGATTGGGGGTGCTGAGCTCTTTAGGATCTGACAATGGATAGGGTGTGCTGAGCTTTTTGGGGTTTGGACCATGCACAGGGGTGGTTCACGCCGTGTTTGGGGAGGACACATCCCCTCACAGTCAACCCCAGCTGAGCTGGTTGGAGCTGTTGGGGATACAGGGGTGGTGGTTCTGTGTGGGCTGGGGAAGTGGCACCACCCTGAGCCATCACCTTGTGCCCCACAGCCCTGACCAGCTTCGAGGTGGTGATACAGTACGGCCTGGCCACCCCTGAGGGACTGGCCGTGGACTGGATCGCTGGCAACATCTACTGGGTGGAGAGCAACCTGGACCAGATCGAGGTGGCCAAGCTGGATGGCACCATGAGGACCACGCTGCTGGCCGGGGACATCGAGCACCCCCGCGCCATCGCCCTGGACCCTCGCTACGGGTGAGCCAGGAGGGGACAGCGCCCGCCAGGATATTGGAATTAAATCCCAATATAGCTGGATGGAACATGTCTGGGCTCGTCTGGCCCTTGCTGCTTGACCAAAGGTGGCAGCTGTGGTGGTTTCACCTCAGAGACACCTTTTGGCTGGCTGGATATTGCAGCAAAAGTGAGGGTGCCACCTCAGGGGTCTCTTTCCTGACTGATCCATCCCCAGGATTGAGCTGCCCCACGTTGGGTGCCAATATAATGGAATTAAATACCAATACAGCTGGATGGAACATGCCTGGGCTTGTCCAGTCCTTGCTGCTTGACCAAAGGCAGCAGCTGTGGTGGTTTCTCCCCAGAGACACTTTTGGCCAGCTGGGTGTGTGGTGTTTCACCTCAGAGACACCTTTGGCCAGCTGGATATTGCAGCTGGGTGCTTGGGACAAGTCCAGGCTTGCAGGAGCTCAGGTTTACCCTGGTGAAGAAGCTTTAAGGCCATGGTGAAGGAAAGGAGTCGGTTCTGCTGGAGGGTTTGGATCCAGAGCTTTGTTGTGGCCCACTCTGAATGCAGCAACAGCTCCAGCAGAACTCCCTGAGCCCGTGGTTGCTGTTCCTTTTAACCCCGGGGAGAGGGGCAGGGAAGGGGTAGGGAGCCACCAGACAGGTACAGGAGGGGAGGGACAAAGGGACAAGTGACACCTGGATGGCCCAATGTCCCCCAGGGCTGAGAGGCCTCTTTTGAACTTCACCAATCACTCCACCCCTTTCTAGAATGCCAAGATTGACAGACAGCACTCAGCAGGGGCAAGGGAGGGGAAGGGAGAGGTGATTGGCACACCTGGGGGAAGAACGGGGATGGACAGGCTGTTCCATCACACTGCCACACCAGGACACCTGTGGGATCGTGTGGAGGATGAGGCCTCGGGCTGCTGTCCTTGCTCACAGCCTCTCCTCCTGGCAGGATCCTGTTCTGGACAGACTGGGACGCCAGCCTGCCCCGCATCGAGGCCGCCTCCATGAGCGGCGAGGGCCGACGCACCATCCACAAGGAGACGGGCTCGGGGGGATGGCCCAACGGGCTCACTGTGGACTACCTGGAGAAGAGGATCCTCTGGATCGATGCCAGGTAGGGCCAGGGCCCCTCAGTGTCCCTCCCAGTCTGGATCTTCACCTGGTTCCAGCGTTGTGCTGGGCTGGGAGAGAGAAGCCTTCACATTGTGGGGCTTCTCTTCTGGATCTGACCATAAGAGAGGGTGCTGAGCTCTTTAGGGTCTGACCATGGATAGGGTGTGCTGAGCTCTTTGGGGTGTGTCCATGGATAGGGGGTGCTGAGCTCTTTAGGGTCAGGATTATGGATAGGGGATGCTGAGCTCTTTAGGGTCTGACCATAGATGGGGGGTATTTGTGTCTCCAGCCCTGGCTCTGGGTGTTCTCCTCTGTGGATCCTGGTGTAAATCAGCAGGATTAGACCTTGGACCCTGCTGGTTGTTGCTGTTGGGTTCAAGACCCCGTGGTGCCCCCTCCTCACCTCCCTCACCCTCATCTCCCCCCGGCACAGGTCGGACGCCATCTACTCAGCCCTGTATGATGGCACAGGGCACATCGAGGTGCTGAGGGGCCACGAGTACCTGTCCCACCCCTTTGCTGTCACCCTCTATGGCGGGGAGGTCTACTGGACCGACTGGCGCACCAACACCTTGGCCAAGGCCAACAAGTGGACAGGGCACAACGTGACCGTGGTGCAGAGGACCAACACTCAGCCCTTTGACCTGCAGGTGTATCACCCCTCCCGGCAGCCCCTGGGTGAGTGCAGGGAGGGACAGGGTGGGGGGACAGCAGGGGGTGGCACTGGTGCTTGGTCTAAGCACACTAACCCTTGGATGGGCTTAGACCAAGTGCCAGGTGGATGCTGCTCTCATCCTTGTGGTTGCCACTTTGCCCCATCAGGTGATGCTTGATGGAGCAGGCAGGGTCTGGGGTGGCTGCAGCTCTTGGGGACTCCTGGATGGGTGTCCCCAAGGCTGGGATGTCACTGAGTGCTGTCCCCTTTGCAGCTCCTAATCCCTGTGAAGCCAACGGGGGCAAAGGGCCGTGTTCCCACCTCTGCCTCATCAACTACAACCGCACCCTGTCCTGTGCCTGCCCCCACCTCATGAAGCTGGACAAGGACAACACCACCTGCTATGGTAGGGGTCTGCTGGGGAGCTGGTTGGGAGGATGAGGAGGTGCTCTGGAGCTGAGATCCCACCTCTACCCTTCTTATTCCAGAGTTTAAGAAGTTCCTGCTGTACGCGCGGCAGATGGAGATCCGGGGCGTGGACATTGACAACCCCTACTACAACTACATCATCTCCTTCACCGTGCCTGACATTGACAACGTCACCGTGGTGGACTACGACGCCCTGGAGCAGCGCATTTACTGGTCAGATGTCCGCACCCAGACCATCAAGAGAGCCTTCATCAACGGCACCGGCGTGGAGACCGTCGTGTCTGCAGGTTGGTGTGGAGGGAGATGGGATCCTCCAAAGCCTTCAGCTCCTTGGGATTTGCCCTTCCTCTTCATCTGAGCATCATTCCAGTCCTGACGAGCTCCCATCTTCATTCCCTTGCAGACCTGCCCAACGCTCATGGCCTCTCCGTGGATTGGGTTTCCAGAAATCTCTTCTGGACCAGCTACGATGCCAACAAGAAGCAGATCAACGTGGCCAGGCTGGATGGCTCCTTCAAGAACGCTGTGATCCAAGGGCTGGACAAACCTCACTGCCTGGTGGTGCACCCACTCCGGGGGTGAGTATAAGTGTGCACACACCAGTGTGTGCCAATCCAGGTGTGCACACGGCTTTGGCTCCCTCCTGGGTAGGGACAAGGGGCTATGGGGCTGCCCAGGCTGTGCCACGAGCAGGTGAGGGGCTCTGCAAGGCTGGAAGGGTGCAGGGGGCTGCTGGCACCATGGCCCCTCACCCATTGTCCCCTCACCTTGCAGGAAGCTCTACTGGACAGATGGGGACAACATCAGTGTGGCCAACATGGATGGCAGCAACCGCACGCTCCTCTTCACCAACCAGAAGGGACCTGTTGGTATGGACCCCCCCATAGCCCCCAGGATCCCCCACCTCACCTTGCTGTCCTACAGAGCCTCAAGTTCCCACTCTGGCTCCTTGGGGAGGTGGCAGCTGTCCTGTGCTGGGTCACCATGACCTCAGCTGCCTGCTCTCTCCATGGATCCCATTCCATCCCATGGGTCCCATCCCATTCCATCCCATTCCATGGATCCCATTGATTCCATCCCATTGATCCTATCAATCTCATTGATCCCATTGATCTCATCCCATCCCATTGATCCTATCTCATAGATCCCATCCCATTGATCACATCAATCCTGTTGATCCTATTGATCCCATTGATAGCATCCCATTGATCCCATCCTATCCCATCCCATCCCATCGATCCTATTGATCCTATCCCATGGATCCTGTTGATCTTGTTGATCCCATCCCATTGATCCCATCCTATCCCATCCCATTGATCCTATTGATCCTATCCCATGGATCCTGTTGATCTTGTTGATCCCATCCCATTGATCCCATCAATCCCATGGATCCCACCCCATCCCATCTCATGGATCCTATCCCATCCCACCTCCTGATCTGTCACGGTCCCTGTGTGCCACCAGCCCGGTGACATTCCCATCCTTTCCAGGCCTGGCCATCGACTACCCAGAGAGCAAACTGTACTGGATCAGCTCTGGCAACGGCACCATCAACAGGTGTGACCTGGATGGCAGCAACCTGGAGGTGATCGAGTCCCTGAGGAGCCAGCTGAGCAAGGCCACCGCCCTGGCCATCATGGGTGAGGGGGGACACCATTCCCTGTCTCCTGCTCCTTCCCAAACCCTCCTGCCCACCACAGCATGCCACATGCTCCTGCTTTGTCCCCACCACCACAGGGGACAAGCTGTGGTGGGCTGACCAGGCCTCGGAGAGGATGGGCACCTGCAACAAGAAGGACGGCACGGAGGTGACGGTGCTGCGCAACAGCACCACGCTGGTGATGCACATGAAGGTGTACGATGAGAGCATCCAGCAAGGTCAGTGTGGGCTCCTGGGGCAGAGATCCCATGCAGAGACCCCCGAGCAGCTGCTCAGCCCCTCTGTGGTGGCTCTATCCCTTGGAGCCCCCTTGGCAGCTGGCCCAAGCCTTGCCCTTGCACTCGTGCCAAGCCTGTGCTGGCTGCTCTCTCCATCCCATCCCATCCCATCCCATCCCATCCCATCCCATCCCATCCCATCCCATCCCATCCCATCCCATCCCATCCCATCCCATCCCATCCCATCCCATCCCATCCCATCCCATCCCATCCCATCCCATCCCATCCCATGGATCCCATCCCATCCCATCCCATCCCATCCCATCCCATGGATCCCATCCCATCCCATCCCATCCCATCCCATCCCATCCCATGGATCCCATCCCATGGATCCCATCCCATGGATCCCATCCCATGGATCCCATCCCATCCCATCCCATCCCATCCCATCCCATCCCATCCCATCCCATCCCATCCCATCCCATCCCATCCCATCCCATCCCATCCCTTGGGTCCCATCCCATCCCTGGCTGGTGCAGGGCACTCACACCTCGTGTGGGTGCTGCCCCAGCTGTCCCAGCCCTGGTGGGGGCCCCCTGTACCCCCTCACCCCCTTTTCTGTGCCACAGCTGGGACCAACCCCTGCAGCCAGAACAACGGCGACTGCTCACAGCTGTGCCTGCCCACCTCGGAGAGCTCCCGCTCCTGCATGTGCACTGCTGGCTACAGCCTCAAGAGTGGGCAGCAGTCCTGTGAAGGTGTGTGCTTGTCCCTGTCCCCTCCCTGAACCACCCCTTGGCCACCCCAACCATGCCTGTGGCCACCTGAGCTGGTGGCCCCTTGTTCTGGCTGCTCATGGGCTCCTCCCCAATGTCACTGCAGGGCACCAGAGGGACACTGGAGGTTTGGAGGGGTTGTGGGCTCGGGTGGCATCAAGACCCTTTGCATGGGCTGTCCCTGATGAGTGTGGGGCCACTGGTGGAGGGGATTGGGACAGGACAGTCTCAAGCTACGTCAGGGAAGATATAGGTTGGATATTAGGAAGAAATTTTGCACCAAAACAGTAATAAAGCACTGGCATGCTCTTCCCAGGGAGGTGGCAGAATCACCATCTCTGGATGTGTTTAAAAAAAGGCTGGACATGGCACTTGGTACTACAACTGAGGTGTTAGGGCATAGGTTGGACTTGATGATCTTAGAGGTCTCTTCCAACCTCATTATTCTGTGATTCTGGGATTGATTCTGTGATTGGTTTTGTGATTCTGTGATTCTGTGATTCATTCTGTAATTCTGTGAATGATTCTGGGATTCTATGATTGATTCTGTGATTCTATGATTGATTCTGTGATTGTGTGATTGGTTCTGGGATTCTGTGATTCTGTGATTCTGTGATTGATTCTGTGATTGATTCTGTGATCCTGTGACCCTCCCAGGGAGAGGTGGCACCCTGGCTGTGGGTAGCAGGTTGGGCACACTGGGAGCAGAGCCAGGCACATCCCTCACTCTGCAGATCTCCCATGCCCACTTTGTTCTGTGCCATCCCCTCGGGCACTGCCAGGGCCTCTCTCTCAAAGGCTGTTTGTGTGCAAAATGTTCCGGGTGGTTTCGGGGGGGTTTGGCAGAGCTCTGCACCATCTGGGTCAGGGCAGGGGCTGAATAACAAGTGCTGCCCTGACCCAGATGAGCTGTGGAGCCTTTGCCAAGGGGGTGGGGGTGGTGGGTGGTGGGAAGGGGGTTCACTCGTGCCCCCCTGGAGCAGGGCAGGACCAGGATTGTGCCAGGGTTGCAGCCCCCAGTGTTGCTGCGTCTGCAGAATCCTGCCAGGCTCATTCTCCTCCCCAGTTTCCCATGGTGGAGGGACAGCCTGTGGGTTTTGGGGTGTGTCTGACTGTCCCTACACCTGTGCTGCAGGTGTTGGCTCCTTCCTGCTGTACTCAGTGCACGAGGGGATCCGGGGCATCCCCCTGGACCCCAATGACAAGTCG
This sequence comes from Melospiza melodia melodia, assembly GCF_035770615.1. Lineage (NCBI taxonomy): Eukaryota > Metazoa > Chordata > Aves > Passeriformes > Passerellidae > Melospiza > Melospiza melodia. The sequence continues at coordinate 1,432,461 of NC_086224.1, forward strand.
GATGCTCTGGTGCCGGTGTCGGGAACTTCCCTGGCTGTGGGAATCGACTTCCACGCAGGTGATGCAGGGCTGGGGACAGGACAGGGGGGCTGGGGACAGGACAGGGGATGGGGGGCATGAGGGGGACGTCACCATCACCCTTTTGGCACCGTGGAATGCCCCCTTGGCAGCGCCACGTGAGGGAGAATTTCAGGGCTCCAGGGTGGAGGTTTTTACCATTCTGGAGTGACCAGAGGTGGTCACTGACTTGTCCACTCCTCCCTCCTTGTCCCTCTCTCAGAGAATGACACGATTTACTGGGTGGACATGGGCCTGAGCACCATCAGTCGAGCCAAGAGGGACCAGACGTGGCGTGAGGACGTGGTGACCAACGGCATTGGCCGTGTGGAGGGCATTGCTGTGGACTGGATTGCAGGTGGGATGGGGCTCTGGGGACAGGGCCAGGGGGGACAGTGGGGCTTGTGTGGGGGCTCACCATCCCCTCTTGCAGGAAACATCTACTGGACAGACCAGGGCTTTGATGTCATTGAGGTGGCCAGGCTGAACGGGTCCTTCCGCTACGTGGTCATCTCGCAGGGGCTGGACAAGCCACGGGCCATCACAGTCCATCCAGAGAAGGGGTGAGACACTGCCCCAAAGAGGGGCATCACCTGTGGGGTGGGCACAGGGTGAGACCCCCAGCACCTCCAGCAGAGCTGTGTACACACAGCAGGGAAGAACTCACCATACCAAGGAGTCCAAACCTTGGATTTAATCCGCCTTTCACTGATGAGCTAAATTCCCTGGGGGCCCCTTGAGACCTGGTGGGTGTCAGAACCTCAGAAAATCCAAGTGGAGCCTCCTTAGTGGCTTCAGCCTTGGGCAGAGCCCCAGGGAGAGCAGAGGAGTTTGGATAGAGATGCAGAGCATGTGATGTGTATGGTTGGGCAGGGTCTGGATTGAAACCCCAGTGTTGGGGCATGAATGAGGTGGTGTCTGTCCTTTACTCAAAGGGCCAATGCTGCTCATGGTGACAAACCTGTGGTGACATCCCTGCTGTCCCCTCAGGTACCTGTTCTGGACAGAGTGGGGGCAGTACCCCCGCATCGAGCGCTCGCGCCTGGACGGCACCGAGAGGATGGTGCTGGTCAACGTCAGCATCAGCTGGCCCAACGGGATCTCTGTGGACTACGAGGTACAGTTGGCATCTGGGAGGATGGCACCAGTCCCCAGGGTCCCTGGATGGTCCCTGGATGGTACCTGGATGGTTTTGTGGCCATGCCTTACTGCTGGGGACATTCTTGCCCTCCTCAGGGCTCCAGGGTCTGAGGAGGGTTGTCCAAGGTGCTCTGAACCCCAGGACATCCTGCCAGAGGTGCAGAGGGTGGTGCTGCTCCCACACCAACTGGGATGTTGTCTCACCCCTGCAGGATGGGAAGCTGTACTGGTGTGATGCTCGGACAGACAAAATCGAACGGATTGACCTGGAGACGGGAGAGAACCGCGAGGTTGTCCTGTCCAGCAACAACATGGACATGTTCTCCGTGTCAGTCTTTGAGGAATACATTTACTGGAGTGATAGGTGAGGTGCCAAAGGGGCTGGGGGCTCTGTGGAGGGTGGGGGGAGCTGGTGGGAAGGTGGGGAAGGGTCCTTGGTGACCATGTCTTCCTTCAGGACCCATGCCAACGGCTCCATCAAAAGAGGAAACAAGGACAACGCCACCGAGTCGGTGTCCCTGAGGACTGGGATTGGTGTGCAGCTCAAGGACATCAAAGTCTTCAACCGAGCCCGGCAGAAGGGTAGGTGTGAGCATGGGGGGCAGATCTTCATGTGGGGAATAGGGTTGGGATCACTCTGTCCCCATTGGAGTCGTGTTGCACTGTGGTTTGAGCCTGTTCCTTCCTCCATGGTTTGAGCCTGTTCCTCCATGGTTTGAGCCTGTTCCGTCCTCCAGGAATGCTGAGCACTGAAAGTGCCTGACAGAGTCAGAACCCAACCTGACACCCTGTGGGTCGGGGTGTTGGCAGCAGTCCCATTGGAATTGTGGCTCAGCCCTCCTGCAGTGTCAGGGGTGGTTCTGCTGGAGCAGGGATCCTGTAGAGAAGGATTTATTCTTCCTCTGAAGATCCAGTGGAAGAAGAGGCAGCTGCTGCTCCTCTGGGGAGTCCAGTGGAGAAGCCGTGCTGGTGTCTCAAAAACCTCTGGATTATATTTGGGTAGCAATGTTTGAAACCTCAGATTATATCCGGGTAGGAATGTTTGAAATCTCAGATTATATCCAGGTGGGAATGTTTGAAACCTCAGATTGTATCCAGGTAGGAATGCTTGGCTCCTCCCGCTGTGCAGAGCATCTCACAATGAGATGCTGCAGTTCTTATCAGCCATGCAGTGACATTCAATAGCTGTTATCAGCAGATGTCCCCCCAGAGGGAGGTGTGAATGTGGTCACTCAAAGAGAGAGATAAAGCAAACTGCTCACTTGACAAAAGATAATCTGCCATGCAGATGGTAATTGAAAACAACTTGCATTGCAATCTTCAACAGGGTAAGAGGACAAAGTTCTCATTACAATGCATTAAATCTTCTTTTGTGTTGAATATTCTGATTTTCACTAACCAATCTAGTACAAGATACAAATCCTATAGCATTTACATACAGCCTATAAGAGTCATTACATTACCATATTGTGTTACATTTTAAACCCTAAAAATTACTCTTTGGACTCCTCCTGCTAAGCCTAAGAACTACTCTTTGGAAACCCTAAAAACTCCTCTTCGGAGTAGTTTTAAGACCTAAAAACTCCTCTTTGGACCCCTTCTGCCAACCTGGCAGGGTCTGCAAGCACAGGGTGTTGTTCCATCAAAAGGGGATCGCCTTCAGTCTGGCCACACCATTGTTTTCCAGTTGTTCAGTAACTAAAGAATCTTAGCTTGAAAGCTTGCTTTCATTTCAATCTTGCTTATAGTTTCCATATTCTCAAAATCTTTTGCCAGATAATCATATTTATAAGGCTTTCCTGTTTTATCTTCCCCAACATCCTCACCTTGTCTGTCTGTGTGTCTGTCTGTCTGTGATCCTCCTGGCTCACCTACACTTGCTTTCATTTCAATCTCGCTTAATGGCTTCCATATTCTCACAACATTTTGCCAGACAATCCTAATTTATAAGTCTTTCCTGTTTCACCTTCCCCAACATCCTCACCTGTCCGTCTGTGTGCCTGTCCATCCACGATCCTCCCTGGCTCGCCTAAACCTGCTTTCATTTCAGTCTTGTCTACAGCTTCCTATTCTCAAAACCTTTTGCCAGACAATCCTAATTTATGAGGCTTTCCTGTTTCACCTTGCCCAACATCTAGGCACCAATGTCTGTGCCCAGAACAACGGGGGCTGCCAGCAGCTGTGCCTGTTCCGCGGCGGCGGGCAGAGGACGTGCGCCTGCGCCCACGGGATGCTCTCGGAGGACGGCGTCAGCTGCCGCGACTACGACGGGTACCTGCTCTACTCGGAGCGCACCATCCTCAAGAGCATCCACCTGTCGGATGAGAACAACCTCAATGCGCCCATCAAGCCCTTCGAGGACGCCGAGCACATGAAGAATGTCATCGCCCTGGCCTTCGATTACCGCTACGGCTCCAAGGGCAGCAACCGCATCTTCTACAGCGACATCCACTTCGGGAACATCCAGCAGATCAACGACGATGGCACGGGGCGCAAGACCATCGTGGAGAGTGAGTGGCAGGGGCTTCTCTATTGGGATATTACCAATATTGCTGGACAGGGCGTACCTTGGCTTGTCTGGCCCGTGGTGCTGAACCAAGTAGCAGCAACTGTGGTGTTTTCACCCCAGAGACACTTTTGGCCAGCTAGATCTGTGGTGTTTTCACACCAGAGACGCTTGGATGTGTGGTGTTTTCACCCCAGAGACATTTTTGGCCAGCTGGATGTGTGGTTTTTCACCCCAGAGACATTATTTGACTAGATGGGTGTGTGGTGTTTTCACCCCAGAGATGTTTTTGGCTGGCTGGATGTGTGGTGTTTGACCCCAGAGACACTTTTGGCTGGCTGGATCACCCCAGAGACACTTTAGGCTGGCTGGATGTGTGGTGTTTCACCCCACAGACACTTTTAACCAGCTGGATCACCCCAGAGACACTTTTGGCTGGCTGGGTATGTGGTGTTTCATCCCAGTTGGCTGGCTGGATGTGTCATGATTTTACCCCAGAGACACTTTTGGCTAGCTGGATCACCCCAGAGACACTTTTGGCTAGCTGGATCACCCCAGAGACACTTTTGGCCAGCTGGATGTGTGGTGCTTCACCCCATAGACACTTTTGGCTCTCTGGATGTGTGGTGATTCACCCCAGAGACACCTTTTTAAAATACTTTTTTTTTTTTTTACTTTTTACCCTAAAAATTAAATATTTTTTTAGTTGTACATCAGGCTCAGGGCTGGCTGTGACCTTTTCTGTCCCCACAGATGTGGGCTCAGTGGAGGGGCTGGCCTACCACCGTGGCTGGGACACCCTGTACTGGACCAGCTACACCACGTCCACCATCACCCGGCACACCGTGGACCAGAGCAGGCTGGGGGCCTTCGAGAGGGAGACTGTGATCACCATGTCAGGGGATGACCACCCCCGGGCCTTCGTGCTGGACGAGTGCCAGAAGTGAGTGACCACTGAGGGTCCAGCCAGCATCCCCAGGGATCCACGCGGTGGTGGGGAGGGAGCTCTGGATCCCAGCACAGGACTCCCAGGGAGGAAGGACCCTGTAGCCCCCTCCCCATAAATAGCTTCAGACCCCCTGGCCCATCCCCATCCATGGGGTGCAGCACCCTCATTCAACCCCTTCCTATTGGTTTTATGTGGGAATGTTGTCCCATGCATGCCCCAGTCCCTGGAAGCCCCCCAGCCATGCAGGGATGGGCTGAGCCAGCCGGATGTGGCTGAGCTGGGGCTCCAAAGGCCTTGGGTGTCAAACCCCTTATCCCATCCCCATCCATGAGGTGCCACATTTCCCAGCTGGCTGCAGCACCTCCCCACTCGTTTTTTGTGGTAATGATATCCCATGCATCCCCCAGTCCCTGGAAGCCTCCCAGCCATGGAGGGATGGGCTGAGCTGGTGCTCCAAAGGTGTTTTGTGTCCCTCCCCTCCCAGCCTGATGTTCTGGACCAACTGGAACGAGCAGCACCCCAGCATCATGCGGGCCACCCTCTCCGGTGCCAACGTCCTCATCATCATCGACCAGGACATACGGACGCCCAACGGGTTGGCCATCGACCACAAGGCTGAGAAGATTTACTTCTCTGATGCCACCCTGGACAAGATTGAGCGCTGCGAATATGATGGCTCCCATCGCCACGTGAGTCTTAGGACAGGGAGATGGGGAGGAGGGTGTCCAAAATGGGGCTGGAGTGTGGGCAGAGGGAAGCAGAGATGTTCCTGGGGCTGGGGAGGTCACTCTGTGTTTGGGGGGCTCTGGGGCTGCACCCCAAAGTGGGTTCCTCCTGCTCCCACCTGGGCTGTGTCTCTGAGAAGTGAGGACTTGGCTTCAAGCTGCATCAGAGGAGGTTCAGGTTGGACACGAGAAGGAATTTCTAAATGTTGGAAGGGGCTGCCCTGGTTGGTGGTAGAGTCACCATCCCTGGAGGTGTCCAAGGAACTGCTGGACTGAGGCAGGGAATCCAGGTTGGACACGAGAAGGAATTTCTAAATGTTGGAAGGGGCTGCCCAGGTTGGTGGTGGAAGTGGACACTTCACCATCCCTGGAAGTGTCCAAAGAACTGCTGGACATGGCACTGAGTGCTCTGGAGGGGGTCAGTCACAGGTTGGACTTGATCTTGGGAGATCTTTTCCAACCTCAAGGTTTCTCTGAAGTGTCCAAGTACAGGTTGGATGGAACTTGGAGCAATCCTGGGAGGTTTATCCACCCATGTGGGAACGAGATGAGTTTGAAGAGATGACTTTACCCTTTCCAACCCAACTCATGCCACGATTCTGTGCCTGGCAGGTGATCCTGAAGTCGGAGCCCGTGCACCCCTTTGGCCTGGCCGTGTATGGGGATTACATCTTCTGGACAGACTGGGTGCGCCGGGCCGTGCAGCGCGCCAACAAGTACGTGGGCACCGACATGAAGCTGCTCAGAGTGGACATCCCCCAGCAGCCCATGGGCATCATCGCCGTGGCCAACGACACCGACAGCTGTGAGCACCCTCTGGGGTCCCTGCAGGGTCCCTGAGCTCTGCTCCTCAGCCTGGCAGCAGGGTTAGGGAAGGGGAACCCATCCCAATGTCCTTCATGGTCCTTTGGGAATCCATCCCGCCGTCCTTCGTGGTCTTTTGAGAACCTATCCCTCTGTCCTTCCTGGCTCTTCAGGAATCAATCCCACCATCCTTCATAGTTTTTTGGGAATCCATCCCACTGTCCTTCCTGGCTCTTCAGGAATCAATCCCACCATCCTTCGTAGTTTTTTGGGAATCCATCCCACTGTCCTTCCGGGCTCTTCAGGAATCAATCCCACCATCCTTCATAGTTTTTTGGGAATCCATCCCACTGTCCTTCCTGGCTCTTCAGGAATCAATCCCACTGTCCTTCATGGTCCTTTGGGAATCCATCCCACCATCCTTCATTGGCTCTTTGGGAAGCCATCCCACTGTCCTTCCCGGCCTTTTGGGAATCCATCCCTCTGTCCTTCCTGGCCTTTTGGGAGTCCATCTCACTGTCCTTCCTTTGGGAATCTATCCCACTGTCCATCGTGTTCCTTTGGGAACCCATCCCACCATCCTTTCGTGGTTCTTTGGGAACCCATCTCTCTGTCCATTCTGGCCCTTTGGGAATCCATCCCCTCATCCTTTCCTAGCCCTTTTGGAATCATCCCATTGTCCTTCCCAGCTTGTTGTTGCCCCCTCATGACTCTCACACCAGAGTTGTCCATCCCCAAACCCAGTGCAGGCTGAAGACAAAGAGGATTTGCCCTGTCCCTGCTTTTTCTGGTAAAATCTGGGGACACCAGGTTCCTCCAGCCCCCTACACCCTCCATAGCCCCATGGGAAGACCCTGGGGAGGGATCCCACAGCAGGGAGGAGGAGCAGGGTCTGCTGGGTCCATCCCTGGTGTGACCAGTGTCCCTCTGTCCTAGGTGAGCTGTCCCCATGCCGGGTGAACAACGGTGGCTGCCAGGACCTGTGCCTGCTCACCCCCAAGGGCCACGTCAACTGCTCCTGCCGCGGGGAGCGCGTCCTGCAGGAGGATTTCACCTGCAAAGGCGAGGAGGATGGGACAGAATGAGGAGAGCAAGGGGTGAGGCTGATCTCAGCCTGGCAGAGCTGACATTTCCCGTGCTTTTTCCAGCTGTGAATTCCACCTGCAACGTGCACGAGGAGTTTGAGTGCGGGAATGGAGAATGCATCGACTTCAGCCGCACCTGCGACGGCGTCGTGAACTGCAAGGACAAGTCGGACGAGAAGCAGTCCTACTGCAGTAAGGTTCCTCCTCTTGCTGCCTTGCTCACCCACACACCTTGGCAGAAAATGTGCCTGTGTTAGAAGAGCAGGAGCTGGGAGTGCCAGCAAGGCACAGTGCAGGGAGGAGGTGAGAGGTGATCACAGGCAGATCCCACCTTTGTGAGGGAGAAGATACCAGCTGTGGCACCAAACTAAACCAAATCCCTATGCATGAGGGAATAGGTTCCCTGATCTTTCTCTGTGGTTTTTTCCCCTGCTGGAAGCTTCCCAAAGATCTGAGACCCTCAGAGGTGCTTGCCCTCCTTCTCTTCCTCCTCCTCCTCTTCCTCCCTGGCAGGCAGCCAGAAGTGCAAGAAGGGATAGGTTCCCTAATCCTTTTGCATGAGGGAATAGGTTCCCTAATCCTTCTCTGTTGTTTCTTCCCCTGCTGGAAGCTCCCAAAGGATCTAATACCCTCGGGGGTGCTTGCCCTCCTCCACCTCACCTTCTCCTCTTCCTCCTCCTCCTCCTTCTCCCTGGCAGGCAACTGTAAGTGCAAGAAGGGATAGGTTCCCTAATCCTTATCTGTTCTTTCTTCCCCTGCTGGAAGCTCCCTGAGGATCAGAGAAGGAATAGATTCCCTGATCCTTCTCTGTGGTTTCTTTCCCTGCTAGAATCTCCCCGAGGATCTGAGACCCTCAGAGGTGCTTGCCCAACTTCTCCTCTTCTTCCTCACCCTCTTCCTCCCTGGCAGGCAGCTGCAAGTGCAAGAAGGGATAGGTTCCCTAATCCTTCTGCACAAAGGAATAGGTTCCCTGTTGGTTCTCTGTTGTTTCTTCCCCTGCTGGAAGCTCCCCAAGGATCTGAGACCCTCAGGGGTGCTTGCCCTCCTTCTCCTCACCTTCTCCTCTTCCTCCTCCTCTTCTTCCTCCCTGGCCGGCAGCTGTAAGTGCATGAAGGAATAGGTTTCCTGTTGATTCTCTGTGGTTTCTTCCTCTGCTGGAAGCTCCCAAAGGATCTGAGACTGTCGAGGATGCTTGCCCTCCTTCTCCTCACCTTCTCCTCTTCCTCCTCCTCCTCTTCCTCCCCGGCAGGCAGCCGCAAGTGCAAGAAGGGCTTCCTGCACTGCATGAACGGGCGCTGCGTCGCCAGCCGCTACTGGTGCGACGGCGTGGACAACTGCGGGGACAACTCGGACGAGGTGCCCTGCAACAGTGAGTGTCTGCCTGGCCCCCAGCCAGCCCCTGGCAGCTGCTTGGGACAGGGACAGCAGCTTCAGGAAGGAGTTACTGTCAGCTTGACAGGAGCAGAGCAGAGCCAGGGCTTAACGGAGAGTCAAGGTCAAGCTTGCGCTGGTTTGTAAAGCTCGCGGTGACAGCTGAGAGGAAAAACTCCTGGGTATGGGCGTGCAGCACTCAGAGCTTCCCAGAGAGAGGGGTTTGACAGCCAGGGGTGTAATGTCACTGCTCCTCATGGCTCCCAGGCATTCCCTTGGGGGCTGCAGGGTGGGTTTGCTCGGTTCCAAAGTGACAGGGGCAGTCAGGAGCTTCTCAGAGTCCTGTCCAGCTCTGGTTGTGCCAGGGAGAGGGGCTCAGGCAGGGTCTGCTCTGTGACCGTGTTCACAGGGGTCCTTGAGTGAGGGGAGAGACTGAGGATCTGACTCCATGTTTCAGAAGGCTTGATTTATTATTTTATGATATATATTACATTAAAACTATACTAAAGGAATAGAAGAAAAGGTTTCATCAGAAGGCTAGCTAAGAATAGAAAGGAATGAATAACAAAATCTTCTGTCTCGGACAGAGTCCAAGCCAGCTGACTGTGATTGGCCATTAATTAGAAACAACTCTATGAGACCAATCACAGATGCACCTGTTGCATTCCACAGCAGCAGATAATCATTGTTTACATTTTGTTCCTGAGGCCTCTCAGCTTCTCGGGAGGAAAAATCCTAAGGAAAGGATTTTTCATAAAAGATGTCTGTGACACTGCTCTGTTCCAAAGTGACAGGGGCAGTCAGGAGCTCCTCAGAGTCCTGTCCAGCTCTGCTTGTGCCAGGGACAGCGTGAGCCAGGCAGGGTCTGGGAGCACTCTGAGCATCCCAGAGCTGTGTGGGCACTGGGGAGGTGTGGATGTGCATGTGAGGACCCTTTTTCATGAATTTTGGGGGTTTCTCTTCCCCCCCCGGCAGAGACCAGCTGTGCTGCCACCGAGTTCCGCTGCCGGGACGGGACCTGCATCGGCAATTCCAGCCGCTGCAACCAGTTCATCGACTGCGAGGATGCATCTGATGAGATGAACTGCAGTGAGTGCCCAGCTGCTGCCCCTGGCCCCTCCTCAGCTCTGGGGATGCTCCTGCTCTCAGTGCTGGCAGCAGGGAGCTGGGATTTGGGATTTGGGATGGGTCGGGGAGGGAGGAGGGTCCTGCTGCTGTCCTGAGATGGGGCAGCCCCAACCCACCCCTTCAGCCCCTCTGAAGCACCCCAACACCATTTGGATCCTGCTGGTGCTCAGCACCCCAAAACCTGTTGGATCCCTGCAGCTCTCAGCATGTGTGGGGCATATCTGGGGGTCTGTGGGGTGTGGCGGTCTCTGGCAGGGTCCAGTGCCACGTGGTGGGTCCGGGAGGGAGGAGGGTCCTGCTCCAGTCCTGGGATGAGGCAGTCCCAGCCCTCCCCTTCAGCCCCTCTGTGCCATGCTCAGCACCCCAAAACCTGTTGGATCCCTGCAGTTCTGGGCACGTGTGGGGCATATCTGGGGGTGTGTGGGGGGCACATCTGGGGGTTTGTGGGGTGTGGTGGGCCCTGGCAGCAGGGCAGGGTCCAGTGCCACATGGTGGAGCCAGACCAGGGGGCTTCTGCCGTGCTTCCTGCTGTGTCACCGGAGCTCCTTCTGTGATTCCTCTCAGCTGCCACCGACTGCAGCAGCTACTTCAAGCTGGGGGTGAAGGGCACCACGTTCCAGAAGTGCGAGCACACGTCGCTGTGCTATGCCCCCAGCTGGGTGTGTGACGGTGCCAACGACTGCGGCGATTTCTCGGACGAGCGCAACTGCCCCGGTGAGAGCAGGAGGGCACAGGGGGCTCTGGGGGGGCAGGGATGCCCCTTTTGGGGTCTGCTTGGGCTGTGGAGGTTCTGTTTGCCCGCTGGGACTGTTGTTCTCCTGCATAGATGGTGCTGGAGGGAGCTGGGACCTCAGGGGGATTTTTGGGGAGGAATCCTTCAGTTCTGGGCTGGGAGGAGGCAGGACCTGGCTGTGCTGTCGTCCTCACTGATGTTTCCATCACAAAGTAGGTGGGAGGAAGCCCAAATGTCCATCCAACTACTTTGCCTGCCCGAGTGGGAGGTGCATCCCCATGACCTGGACCTGTGACAAGGAGGATGACTGCGAGAACGGCGAGGATGAGGCGCAGTGCAGTGAGCGGCAGGGTGGGGACACTCAGGGTTTGGGCTGGGGCACAGGGGGGTGCTGCAGGGTGGGCAGGACCCTCTTCTCTCTCTGACATCCATTTGCCAAGGACAGACCCCAAGATTCTTCCCCCTTTGTGGTTTTACTCCACACTTTTGTGCTTTTAGCTGTGACCAGTGTAAATATCCTCATGTGCTGGTTTGCTCAGCACATGCACAAATGTCTGTAGCACTTTTGAATGGGACCAGTTATGGCTCCCTTCAGCTGCACTTTTAGTTTTAACCTCCTGGAACAAGCCCCAGCAGTGCTCAGGAGCTGGGGATCTTCCTCAGGTCCCCACCAGCGAGTCCCACACCATCCCTGTGGGACCACAACACCACAACACCCCCATGGCTCCTGGAGCCCAGCTGGCCCAGCCTGGCCATGCTCTGCTGGTTGCTCCTCCCTTTATCACCTCCCTCTGACCTCCATCTCCTCCTCTTCTCCTCCCCCAGACAAGTTCTGCTACCCCGTGCAGTTCGAGTGCAACAACCACCGCTGCATCTCCAAGCTCTGGGTGTGTGATGGGGCTGATGACTGTGGGGATGGCTCTGACGAGGACAGTCGCTGCCGTGAGTCTGCTCCAGCCCTTCTCCCCCGTTTCCATCCCTTCCTGCTCCATCACCATGTTCCCACATCCGTGTTCCTGCCTCTGCCCATCCCTTCTCCCACCTGTGGTCTCATTGTATCTATACCTGCTGGGGCTCCAGCAGTGGGGTGATGGGGCTCCATCCTTATTGGAATTAAATCCCAATATAGCTGGATGGAACGTGCCTGGGCTCGTCTGGCTCTTGCTGCTTGACCAAAGGCAGCAGCTGTGGTGGTTTCACCTCAGAGACACCTTCGGCTGGCTGGATATTGCAGCAAAAGTGAGGGTGCCACCTCAGGGGTCTCTTCCCTGACTGATCCATCCCCAGGATGGAGCTGCCTCACGTTGGGTGCCATTATATTGGAATTAAATACCAATATAGCCAGATGGAACGTGCCTGGGTTTGTCCAGCCCTTGCTGCTTGACCAAGGGTGGCAGCTGTGGTGGTTTCACCCCAGAGACACCTTTGGCTGGCTCTATATTGCAGCTGGGTGCTTGGGACAAGTCCAGGCTTGCAGGAGCTCAGGTTTACCCTGGTGGAGAAGCTTTAAGGTGATGGTGAGGAAAGGAGTCGGTTCTGCTGGAGGGTTTGGATCCAGAGCTTTATTGTGGCCCACTCTGAATGCAGCACCAGCTCCAACAGAACTCCCCAACCCCGTGGTTGCTGTTCCTTTAACCCCGGGGAGAGGGGCAGGGAAGGGGTAGGGAGCCACCAACCAAGTACAGGAGGAGAAAGTCTCAAGGGACAAACGACACCTGGATGGCCCAATGTCCCCAGGGCTGAGAGGCCTCTTTTGAACTTTGCCAATTACACGATAATGCCCTCTCTGGAATGCCAAGATTGACAGACAGCACTCAGCGAGAGAGTTTAAAACAGGCTATTACATTGCACTGTAACACATCCTGCCCTTTCCTTCCCCAGAGCTCACCACCTGCAGCTCAGGATCCTTCCAGTGCCCTGGCACCTACGTGTGCGTGCCGGAGCGCTGGCTGTGTGACGGGGACAAGGACTGCGCTGACGGGGCCGATGAGACGCTCGCTGCTGGCTGCTGTGAGTGCCTGGGGGCTGGGGGAGGCTGGGGGCTGGCAGGGGCTGGTGGTGACAGTGCCCCTTTGCAGTGTACAACAACACCTGTGATGAGAGGGAGTTCATGTGTGGGAACCGGCAGTGCATCCCCAAGCACTTCGTCTGCGACCACGATGATGACTGCGGTGATGGCTCTGATGAGTCCCCGGAATGTGGTGGGTGTTTGTGGGAGCCTGGGTGGGGACTGGCCCTGCTGGGTCCTCATGGGCTTTGGGACAGTGCCCTGGGAGGGGCTTCATCACCCCAGAGGGGTTTGGTGTGAGTGTGGTGAGAGGGAGCCCAGAGAGGCAGCAGAAAGGGGTTGTTAGTGGAGGGCAGCCCCCCAGCCCTGACACAGAGGTCCAGACCCACAGAGAGATCCAAACCCACCCAGAGATCCAAACCCACTGGGTGCCAAACTCACTGAGAGATCCAAACCCACCGAGATCCAAATCCATAAAGAGATTCAAACCCAGACACAGAGATCCAGACCCACAGAGGGATCCAAGCAGATCTTTAAACCCACTGAGAGATCCAAACCCCCAGAGAGATCCAGACCGACACAGAGATCCAAACTGACACAGGAATTCAGACCCACTGAGAGATCCAAACCCACCGTGAGATCCAGACCCACACAGAGATCCAAACCTAGTGAGAGAGATCCAAACCTACTGAGGGAGATCTAAATCCACCGAGAGATCTAAATCCACAGAATGATCCAAACCCACAGAGGATCCAGACCCACCCAGAGAGATCCAAACCCACAGAGAGATCCAAACCCACAGAGAGATCCAAACCCACAGAGACATCCAGACCTACCCAGAGATCCAAACCCCCAGAGGGATCCAAACCCCCAGAGAGATCCAAATCCACACAGAGAGATCCAAACCCACAGAGATCCAGACCCAGTGAGAGAGAATCCAAACCCACACAGAAATCCAAACCCACAAAGAGATTCAAACCCACAGAGACATCCAGATCCACCCAGAGATCCAAACCCACAGAGAGTTCCATGTGTGCGCAGGGCAGCCCTGTCCCACGCCAGCTGCTCTGTGCTGTCCCCATCACTCCCAGCAGCTCAGGAAGGTTTTGGCTCTATGGTTCCTCTCTCTGAGTGTCCCCACGGTGGCTCTGGGAGCCCCAGGAGGGTGGGCTGCTGGCTGAGCCCCTCATCCTCCCCCAGAATATCCCACCTGTGGCCCCCACGAGTTCCGCTGCCAGAACGGCCGCTGCCTCAGCAACCGGCAGTGGGAGTGCGACGGCGAGTTCGACTGCCACGACCACTCGGATGAGGCGCCCAAAAACCCACGCTGCAGCAGCCCAGGTACCTGTGGGGGCATGCTGGGGTCCTGGAGGAAGGGGATAATGGAATCCCAGCACTGATCACTGCCACCTCCTCTCTGGCAGAAAACAAGTGCAACGACTCCTTCTTCCTGTGCAAGAACGGGAATTGCATCTCCGAGGCGCTGCTGTGCGACAACAACAACGACTGCGCCGACGGCTCCGACGAGCTCAACTGCTTCATCAACGAGTGCCTCAACAAGAAGCTGAGTGGCTGCTCCCAGGAGTGTGAGGACCTCAAGATTGGGTACAAGGTAAAGGGACACGGGGTGGTGTGGGAATGACGGGGGGTTGCACGGTCGGGATGGATGGAGAGGAGAGATCTCTGAAGCCAGGGCGTGGAATTTGGGGTTTATTGCAAAGGGACAAGTGCAGGGAGCTGCTGGGAGCTGCCAGGCACAGCTGGAGCAGGACTGAGAGAGGGAGAGAGAGGTAAAGAGAGTAGGAAAGAGGATGAGAGAGCGAAGTTCCTGTTACAATACAATAAATCATCTTCTGTGTTGAATATTCTGATTCTCACTAACCAATCCAGTACAAGATACAAATCCTACAGCATTTCCATACAGCCTATAAGAATCACTACATTACCACACTGGGTTACATTTTAAACCCTAAAAACTCCTCTTTGGACCCCATCTGCCAAGCTAGCAGGGTCTGCTCGCACCCTTGGAGCTGTCTGTGAGCAGAGGGTATTGTTTCATCAAAAGGGGGTCACCTTCAGCTGGCCACACCATTGTTTTCCTATTGTTCAGTAACTAAAGTATCTCAAAGCTTGCTTTCATTTCAATCTCACTGATAGTTTCTATATTCTCAAAATCTTTTGCCAGGCAATCATATTTATAAGTCTTCCCTGTTTCATCTTCCCCAACAGGGTGGGGGCGGGCTGGCTGCAGAGATTGTGGAATTACAGAATGCCCTGAGCTGGAAGGGACCCACAAAGTCCAATTCCTGCTCCTGCACAGGAGATCTCACAATCTCACTCTGTGCCTGAGAGTTGTCCAAATGCTCCTGGGGCTGTGCCAGCCAGCAGTGTCTGGGGGAAGAGCCTTTTCCTGATATCCAGCCTAAACCTCCCCTGGCACAGCTCCTGCTGTTCCCTCTCCTCCTCCTCCTCCTCTTCCTCCTTCGTGGGTTGTGTCTGTCCTGTACCAGGAGATTTCAGCAATCTCACTCTGTGCCTGAGAATTGTCCAAATTCTCCTGGGGCTGTTCCAGCCAGCAGTGCCTGACCACCCTCTGGGGTGAAGAACCTTTTCTGTCTGACCACCCTCTGGGGGAAGAACCTTTTCCTGATATCCAGCCTAAACCTCCCCTGGCACAGCTCCTGCTGTTCCCTCTCCTCCTCCTCCTCCTCCTCCTCTGCGCGTTGTGTCTGTCCTGTGCCAGCTGGGCCAGGGACATGACACGGTCTCTTCAAGCACTGTTTGTGCATCTCAGCTGTCCTTGCTGAGTCTGCATGTCCCATGGTGACGCTTGTCACCTCCCAGCACCTGCCACCTCCTGCCCTGGAGGTGTCTGACAGCTCTGGGTCGCTCCTGCAGTGCAGATGCCGTCCCGGATTCCGGCTGAAGGACGACGGGAAGACGTGCATCGACATCGACGAGTGCTCCACCACCTACCCCTGCAGCCAGAAGTGCATCAACACCCTGGGCAGCTACAAGTGCCTTTGCACTGAGGGCTACAAGCTCAGACCTGACAACCCCACCAGCTGCAAGGCTGTCACAGGTGAGAGGCAGGTGTGGGCGCAGAGCTCAGGGTGTTCCTGGTGACCGTGGGGATGCTCCTGGTGCTGGAGATGGAGGGTGAATGGCTGCCCCCAGCTCATGAGGGAGGGGTGGCAGGTCTGCAGGGTTCTGCCCACATCCCAGCAGTGCTCCCCTGCCACTTTTCCCTCTTTCCCTGTGCAGATGAAGAGCCTTTCCTCATCTTTGCCAACCGTTACTATCTGAGGAAGCTCAACCTGGATGGCTCCAACTACACCCTGCTCAAACAGGTGAGGCATGAGTGAGAGCAGGAGGCACAGCAGCTCCATATGGAGGGGATTTGGGGATGGAGCAAGCCCTGAAGGACACAGGAGCTGCCAGCTGAGGAGTTTTGGCTCCTGGCTTCTCAGGGGAATGGCAGATCCATCTAAATGTCACTGTGAGCGAGGAGCAGGCAGCGAGGCTGTGGGCTTTATAAAACCCCCCCAGAACCCACGGCAGCCACTGAAGCTGCTGCAACCCTTCTCCCTCCCTGCTCTCCAGGGGCTGAACAACGCTGTGGCTCTGGATTTCGACTACAGGGAGCAGATGATCTACTGGACAGATGTCACCACGCAGGGCAGCATGATCCGCCGCATGCACATCAACGGCAGCAACGTCCAGGTGGGGACTGGGGGAATCCACAGAATTACAGGGAAAATCAGAGGGTTTTGGGGAAAGCTGCGAAAGGCAGGCCTCAGAGACAGCAGAACTGTGAGTAGAGCTAAAGCAGCAGCCGTGAGATAGGTCAGCAGAAAAATTATTTAAACTGTAGAAAAGCAAATAGAACAATGGTCTGTGTATTAACGCTTGTCTCAATAGCTCTCTAAGCTGCAGAAAGTTTATCTAGCGAGATATTAGGAAAGTTAAAGCTTAATAATGGAGCTCTGTGTGTTGTGTTTTAAGGCTTACAAGCAGGTATTGTATTGGAAATAAGCAAGCATTGTTTTAACCAAAGGTACCTGTGCTTATGGTAATTAAATAGAACTGCTGTCAATGTGCTTTTGCTGTGTGTGATTGGTCAAGAAGCTTATAAAGTGAGTTGTAACATTAAATAATTAAAATAAATTAAAATAATTAAAATAATTAAATAATAAAAATAAAAATTAAAGCATTAAATAATTTAAAAAATTAGATAACAAGGAAGGTTGGGGGAAGAGTTATGGAGTTGTCAAAGAGGGGGGATTTATTGATACAAATGACAGAAGTTTGGGTTGGATAATTAAAGAGAAAGTGAGTCATGAAGTGAGCATGATAAAAAGTCAGGGGCTGGGGTTTAGTTGAGGAATACCATTATGGAGAGGAGGAGCCCTCTTTCTTTAGCTTAAAAGGCAAATGCTGGTTCATAGCTTCTTAATGATTAGGGTGATATTAGAGAGGATCAGCTTTTGAATGGAATGATTTGGAGGAGAAAAAGATCATCCAGTTTCACTCCCCTGATGTGGGCAGGGATGTCTTCCACTATCCCAGGTTGCTCCAAGCCCCATCCAGCCTGGCCTTGGACACTTCCAGGGATCTGGAGCAGCCACAGCTTCTCTGGCCAACCTCTGCCAGGGCCTCCCCACCCTCACAGGGAGGAATTTCTTCCCAATATCCCATCTAAACCTAAGAGGGGAGTGATGAGGAGGATCTGGGCTGGGGAGCGGGGATGCTATAACCACTGAGACAAAGTTTGGTTCTTTCTGCTCATCCCCATCACCC
Organism: Melospiza melodia melodia; assembly: GCF_035770615.1. Taxonomy (NCBI): domain Eukaryota; kingdom Metazoa; phylum Chordata; class Aves; order Passeriformes; family Passerellidae; genus Melospiza; species Melospiza melodia. The sequence continues at coordinate 1,449,767 of NC_086224.1, forward strand.
CTGACTCCTCCTGGCAGGTCCTTCACCGCACTGGGCTCAGCAATCCTGACGGGCTGGCCGTGGACTGGGTGGGAGGAAACCTCTACTGGTGTGACAAGGGCCGGGACACCATCGAGGTGTCCAAGCTCAACGGGGCCTACCGCACCGTGCTGGTCAACTCGGGGCTGCGCGAGCCGCGCGCGCTCGTGGTGGACGTGCAGAACGGGTGAGAGCCTGGGGCACTGGGCACCTGCTGCTCTGGGCTGGGCTGGGAAAGGGGCTGGGGGCATCTGGCTGCTGTCCCAGAGGTTGGGAGATGGGAGCAAACCTTCCCTCTTGGCCTTTGGGACACTGGGATGGTTTTCCTTACCCTGTGCCTGTTCATCACAGAGTCATGGGGTGGTTTGGGATGGAAGGGACCTTAAAGACCATCTTGTTCCACCCCATTGCTGTGGGCAGTCACCTTCCACTATGCCAGGTTGCTCCATGCCCTGTGGTCATCTTGCCATAGTCCCAGAGGTTGGGAGATGGGATGAAGCTTTCCCTCTTGGCCACTGGGACACCTGGATGGTTTTCCCTACCCTGCGCCTGTTTATCACAGAGTCATGGGGTGGTTTGGGATGGAAGGGACCTTAAAGACCATCTTGTTCCACCCCACTGCTGTGGGCAGTCACCTTCCACTATGCCAGGTTGCTCCATGCCCTGTGGTCATCTTGCTGTGGTTCTGGAGGTTGGGAGATGGGATCAAGCCTTTCCTCTTGGCCTCTGGGACACTGGGATGGTTTGCTTTTCCCCACCCGATGGCCATGCAGCTCCGTTTATCACAGAGTCATGGATGGAAGGGGACCCTAAAGACCATCCTGTTCCACCCCACTATCCCAGGTTGCTCCATGCCCTGTGGTCATCTTGCTGTAGTCCCAGAGGTTGGGAGATGGGATGAAGCTTTCCCTCTTGGCCTCTGGGACACCTGGATGGTTTTCCCTATCCTGTGCCTGTTTATCACAGAGTGATGGGGTGGTTTGGGATGGAAGGGGCCTTAAAGACCATCTTGTTCCACCTCATTGCTGTGGGCAGTCACCTTCCGCCATCCCAGGTTGCTCCATGCCCTGTGGTCATCTTGCTGTTGTCCCAGAGGTTAGAAGATGAGATGAAGCCTTCCCTCTTGGCCACTGGGACACCTGGATGCTTTTCCCTACCCTGTGCCTGTTTATCACAGAGTTATGGGGTGGTTTGGGATGGAAGGGTCCTTAAAGAACCATCTTGTTCCACCCCACTGTCCCAGGTTGCTCCAAGCCCCATCCAACCTTGGACACTTCCAGGAATGGGGCAACCACAATTTCTCTGGGCCAGGGATTCTCACAGGGAGAAATTTTTGTGGTTTACAACTCAACATCTCTTGTGTTTCACTCCCAGCTACCTCTACTGGACAGACTGGGGTGACCACTCTCTGATTGGGAAGATCGGCATGGACGGCACCAACCGCAGCGTCATCGTGGACACCAAGATCACCTGGCCCAACGGGCTCACCCTGGACTACATCAACAGCAGGATCTACTGGGCTGATGCCCGTGAGGATTACATCGAGTTTGCCAGCCTGGATGGCTCCAACAGGCACACGGGTGAGAGCTCCATGGGTGCCAGCACAGCCAGGCTCTGGGTCAGGTGTTGGAGCCAGCACTGTTGGGGACAGTCCCCAGCTCTGGTCACCCCTCTGTGTCCTCTTTGCTGCTTCTTTATGGGAGGGGAATGTGGCACAGCTCCTCTCTGAGTGCCTGTTCCTGAGCTCCGTGGGTGCCAGCACACCTTGGAATGGTCCAGCTCTGGGTCAGGTGTTGGACCCAGCGCTGTTGGGGACAGTCCCCATCCCTGGCCACTCCTCTGTGTCCATGGTGCTTCTTTGTGGGAGGGAAACATGGCACAGCACCTCTCTGAGTGCCTGCTCCTGAGCTCCATGGGTGCCAGCACAGCCAGGCTCTGGGCCAGGTGTTGGAGCCAGCACTGTTGGGGACAGTCCCCAGCTCTGGTCACCCCTCTGTGTCCTCTTTGCTGCTTCTTTATGGGAGGGGAATGTGGCACAGCTCCTCTCTGAGTGCCTGTTCCTGAGCTCCATGGGTGCCAGCACACCTTGGGAAGGTCCAGGCACTGGGAGCCAGCACTGTTGGGGACAGTCCCCAGCTCTGGCCACTCCTCTGTGTCCATGCTGCTTCTCTGTGAAAGGGGAGCATGGCACAGCCCCTGTCTGAGCACCCATTCCCCTCTCAGTGCTGAGCCAGGACATCCCTCACATCTTCGCGCTCACCCTCTTCGAGGATTTCATCTACTGGACTGACTGGGAGACCAAATCCATCAACCGAGCCCACAAAACAACAGGAGCCAACAAGACCCTGCTGATCAGCACCTTGCACAGGCCCATGGACATCCACATCTACCACCCCTACCGCCAGCCTGATGGTGAGCGACGTGGGAAAGGGATTTGTAGAGAATTCTCCAAGCCTGACAAAAAAGCTCACACTGTGTGCAAACCTTGAGATAAGAAATGCTGGCTTGGAAATGCCATGGAATGGGACAGAGAGAGAGAAATGGAAGTAGAAACAAGTTGCAAAGGGTGGCCTTGTAAATAAGACTGGATACTTTGGAGAAATAGAAGTACAAATTCTTGCAAATAAGACTGGATACTTTGGAGAAATAGAAGTTTAAATTCTCATTTTCATTTCTCACGGAGCACAGCTTGGGTGTGCTGGGGAACCACGCCAGGAAAGGGATGTGGGGGGATGCCAGGTTGGGCAGGGGGAGCAGGAGCAGGGTGACAAGGGTCTTGCCACCCTGAGGGTCCCCCAGCTTGGTCTGACTTGCTGTTGTCACCCTGCTCTCCCCAGTTCCCAACCATCCCTGCAAGACCAACAACGGCGGCTGCAGCAACCTCTGCCTGCTCTCCCCGGGTGGGGGGCACAAATGTGCCTGTCCCACCAACTTCTACCTGGGCAGTGATGGCAAAACCTGCGTGTCCAACTGCACTGCCAGCCAGGTAAGCTCCTGCCTGTCCTTTCCTGTCCTTTCCTGTCCTTTCCTGTCCTTTCCTGTCCTTTCCTGTCCCCACCTGTCCCTGCCTGTCTGGGTGTTCCCCATGTCCGGTTCCCTCGTGCCATGATCTCCCTGGTGGTGATGGGGTGTTGTTTGGGTGCAGGCAGCACCTCCCTCCTGTGGCACTTCATGTTTGAAGTGGAGCCAGAGAACCTTCAGCTCTAGAATGTTCTTTTACCCCTCTCCTCAAACCCCAAGGGCTCAGTGGGGTTAAGGCTTTGGCTCTGGGTCAGGATTTGGGAATGCCCAGAAGGGAAAGTGCAGGATCAGTGCCCTCAGCTGAGCTCAGTGGGATGAAATCTTTTGGGGTCCCCTCTCCCCATCCTGAACTCCATCAGTTTGTCCTGAAATCCATGAGCTCCTCTCTCCTTCAGTTTGTTTGCAAGAATGACAAGTGCATCCCTTTCTGGTGGAAATGCGACACCGAGGACGACTGCGGGGACCGGTCGGACGAGCCGGAGGATTGCCGTGAGTGCCAGGGGGTGACACAGCCCCAAAGTGTCCCAGGGTGTGCAGGGTGGCTGTTGGGACAGCCCTGTGGAGGGGAGGGTCAGTCACAACAGGGTTCAGGGAGCAGGGGGACACATCTGTCCCATGGAGCAGCGCCCAAGCCCGCAGTTGGATGCTGAGTCCAGAGAGTGTCCAGATGACACCAGAGGGATGGAGCAGGGGTTTGAGGTTGAGATGTGCCCTCAAAACGTTCCTCAGAGCAAACCTGTGGCCCTGTGTCACCCCACAGCTGAGTTCAAGTGCAGGCCGGGACAGTTCCAGTGCTCCACAGGGATCTGCACCAACCCTGCCTTCATCTGCGATGGCGACAACGACTGCCAGGACAACTCGGATGAGGCCAACTGTGGTAGGTCCCTGTGTCCCCTTGTGACCCTCCACAGCGTGGAGATGCTGCCTGTCACCCCCTTGATAGTAAAAGGTTTTAAAATCATAAAATTCGGGGAATTAGAAAGAAGCTGGGCGTAGTGGGGCCCTGGAAAAATGTAAAAAAGAGACTCTGAAAATGTTAGGCTTTGTGTTTGCCAGATGATGTGAAATTGCACCTGTGTAAGCAGTATATGATAAATGATATAATTGTTAGATGTGATGATTGTTTAGTAATTAAATATATTTATTGTTAATCGTAAGAAGAATCATGAGAAACTATGTTAGAAGTTTGAGGGGGACCATGAGGAGCCCGTGCTTGGATGAAATCTATGTATACAATAGAGCAATATAAGTTTAATAATTAACATGAATTAACATGAATTAACGTTATAGAATGATAGAATATAAAAACATGTTCATCCCTAACCCATGTCGGGGTCAGATTTGGGTTTGTACCCCTGACACCCAGAGCTCTCTTTTCCAAATCTAAAGCACACTCTGGGCACTCCTGCACCCTCCCAACACCACGTTTGTGTCCCTGAGGTGCCTCCAGCTCTTCAATTAAAGCCCCTGCATAGAATCATTCTCGTGATTATGTGTTTCTGAACGCTGACACCCCTGATTGTCACCTTGTCCCCAGACATCCACGTCTGCCTGCCCAGCCAGTTCAAGTGCACCAACACCAACCGCTGCATCCCCGGCATCTTCCGCTGCAACGGGCAGGACAACTGTGGGGACGGAGAGGATGAGAAGGATTGTCGTGAGTGGGGGGCTCTGGGGGTCAGCTGGGGGCTGCTGTGCGTCAGATTGAGGGGTTCAGGTCTGTGTCTTGGGGTGTTTGGCTCCCTGGGTTGTGCCAGGGCTTTCTCCATGCCCCCGGTCTCTGCAGACCCTCTGTTGCCGTCATCTCTACTGCTGTTTCCTAGTGGGAATGAAATAAATTAAATCTTTCAATCCCTTGAAGTGGATTTGGGCTGAGCCTGTTGCCCAGCTGAGGGATCTGCCCTGTTTCCTAGTGGGAATGAAATCTTTAAAGTCCCTTGATGTGGAATTTGGGCTGAACCTGGATCTGGTGGCCTCTGCCCTGTTTCCTAGTGATAATCAAGTTTTAAATCCCTTGAAATGGATTTGGGTTGAAGCTGTTGCCCAGCTGTGAGATCTGGTAGCCTCTGCCCTATTCCCTAGTGGGAATGAAATCCTTAAATCCCTCAAAGTGGATCTGGGCTGAGCCTGGATCTGGTGATCTCTGCCCTATTTCCTAGTGGGAATGAAATGAATTAAATCTTTAAGTCCCTTGAAGTGGATTTGGGCTGAGCCTGTTGCCCAGCTGAGGGATCTGCCCTGTTTCCTAGTGGGAATGAAATATTTAAAATCCCTTGAAATGGATTTGGGCTGAGCCTGTTGCCCAGCTGAGGGATCTGGTGGCCTCTGCCCTGTTTCCTAATGGGAATTAAATATTTTAAATCCCTTGGTGTGGAATTTGGGCTGAGCCTGGATCTGGTGGCCTCTGCCCTGTTTCCTAGTGGGAATGAAATCTTAAATCCCTCAAAGTGGATTTGGGCTGAGCCCGTTGCCCAGCTGAGGGATCTGGTGGCCTCTGCCCTGTCCCCTCACAGCTTGGAGTCTTCTGGAGCCATTTTATGGCTCTGCTCCATCTCCACTGAGCCCCTTGTGATCCCTGGAGCACCCACACACCTCCCAACCCCACAGCTGGTTTTTGGGGAAGGGAATGGCTGTCCCTGCCTGCCCTGCTGCCCTTCCTGACCCCCCTTTCTCCCTGCTGCAGCCGAGGTGACCTGTGCCCCCAACCAGTTCCAGTGTGCCATCACCAAGCGCTGCATCCCGCGGGTCTGGGTGTGTGACCGTGACAACGACTGCGTGGACGGCTCTGATGAACCTGCTAACTGCAGTAAGGCACCTGTGTGTTTGTGGGGAGGGGGCTCTGACCAGTGTGAAATGATCACACCTGGCACTTCTGTGTGCTGGAGGGGTGGCAAGTCCCTGCTCCAGTCCCTTCTTGATCCCTGCTCAGTCCCTGCTCTGTCTCTGCTCAGTTCCTGCTCAGTTCTGCCCCAGTTCGTGCTCAGTTCTACCCCAGTTTCTGCTCAGTCCCTGCTCGGTCCCTGCCCAGTTCTTGCTCAGTTCCTGCTCAATTCTACCCCAGTCCCTCCTTGGTCCCTGATCAGTTCCTGCTCAGTTCTACCTTGATCTCTGCTCAGTCCCTGCTCAGTTCCTGCTCAGTTCTACCCCAGTCCCTTCTCAGTCCCTCCTTAGTCCCTGCTCAGTCCCTGCTCAGGTCTTGCTCAGTTCTACCTCAGTTCTACCCCAGCTCCCTGCTCTGTTCTTGCTCAGTCCCTGCTCAATTCCTGCTCAGTTCTTCCCCAATCCCTGCTTAGTTCCTGCTCAGTTCCTGCTCGGTTCTACCCCAGTTCCCTCTTCAGTCCCTGCTCAGTTCTACCTTAGTCCCTCCTCAATCCCTACTCAATTCCTGCTCAATTCTAACCCAGTCCCTCTTTAGTCCCTGCTCAGTCCCTGCTCAGTCTCTGCTCAGTTCTACCCCAGTCCCTACTTAGTCCCTGTTCAGTATCTGCTCAATTCCTGCTCAGTTCTACCTCAGTCCCTGCTCAGTTTTACCCCAGTTCCTCCTGTGTCCCTCCTCTGTCCCTGCTCAGTCCCTGTGTGCAGTGGCTGATGCTCTTGGTGTCTCTGTCCCGCTGGGGATCCTCCTCCCCTGACATCTCCCTGGAGAACTCCTTGAAAAGGAGGAAGGTCCCCCCATCTCCAGGCTGTCCATCATCCCTGCAGAGAGCAGCACAGTGCTGAGCAGCGCTGACCCTGCCCTGTGTCCCTTTGTCCCCTGCAGCCCAGATGACCTGTGGTGTGGACGAATTCCGCTGCAAGGACTCGGGCAGGTGCATCCCTGCACGCTGGAAATGTGATGGGGAGGACGACTGTGGGGATGGATCTGATGAGCCCAAGGAGGAATGCGGTGAGTGGAGGCCTTGGGGACAAGCCAGTGTCATTTTGTGTCCCTGTTCCCTGAGGGACAGGCTGGCCTGGAGCTGGCTGGCTTCTCTGGGGTGGCCCAGGAGCTCCAGCTGCTCCTTTTTGAGGTGGTGTGGGCAGGGTTGGGTCAGAGGGAGGTGCAGGGGTAGTGCTGACCCCTGTCCTGGTCCCTGTCCCTGTCCTGTCCCTCCCCATGTTCAGGGCCTTGCTGACACCTGTCCCTGTCCCATCCATCCCCTCCTTGGGGCAGTGCTGACCCCTGTCCTATCCCTTCCATCATGTGGAGCAGTGCTGATTTCTGTCCCTCCCCATGTTCAGGGCACTGCTGACCCCTGTCCTGGTCCCTGTCCCTGTCCCTGTCCCTGTCCTGTCCCTCCCCATGTTCAGGGCACTGCTGACACCTGTCCCTGTCTCATCCTCCTGTCACAGGGCAGTGCTGACCTCTGTCCTTGTCCCATTCCTGCCCTCACTGGAGCAGTGCTGATCCCATCCCTGTGCCCTTCTTTGGGGCAGTGCTGACCCCTGTCCCCGTGCCATCCATGTCCCTGTGCCATCCATGCCCTCCTTTGGGGCAGTGCTGACCCCTGTCCCTGTCCCATCTATGTCCCTGTGCCATCCATGCCCTTCTTTGGGGCAGTGCTGACCCCTGTCCCCGTGCCATCCATGTCCCTGTGCCATCCATGCCCTCCTTTGGGGCAGTGCTGACCCCTGTCCCTGTCCCTGCTGTCCCCCAGCAGCCCTGACCTGTTCCTGTCCCTGACTTGTCCCCATTGTCCCCAGATGAGCGCACATGTGAGCCGTACCAGTTCTCTGCCCTGTCCCTGACCTGTCCCTGTCCCTGCTGTCCCCCCAGCAGCCCTGATGTGTCTCTGTCCTGTCCCTGTCCCTGACCTGTCCCTGTCCCTGCTGTCCCCCCAGCAGCCCTGATGTGTCCCTGTCCTGTCCCTGTCCCTGACATCTCCCTGACCTGTCCCTGTTCCTGCTGTCCCCCCAGCAGCCCTGATGTGTCCCTGTCCCTGACATCTCCCTGACCTGTCCCTGTTCCTGCTGTCTCCCCAGCAGCCCTGATGTGTCCCTGTCCCTGACATCTCCCTGACCTGTCCCTGTTCCTGCTGTCCCCCCAGCAGCCCTGATGTGTCCCTGTCCCTGACAAGTCCCTGTCCCCCCAGACGAGCGCACGTGCGAGCCGTACCAGTTCTCTGACCTGTCCCTGTCCCTGACGTGTCCCCGACCTGTCCCTGTCCCTATCCATGACCCTGTCCCTGAGCTGTCCCCATTGTCCCCGCTGTCCCCAGACGAGCGCACGTGCGAGCCGTACCAGTTCCGCTGCAAGAACAACCGCTGCGTGCCGGGCCGCTGGCAGTGCGACTACGACAACGACTGCGGGGACAACTCCGACGAGGAGAGCTGCAGTACGTGCCACTCCCCTGCCCCTGCTGTCCCCGTGGGGGAGCACTGCTCAGGGGACAGGTTTGGGCCACCCCAGCCAGGACAGGGCTGTCCCTGTGCCATCCATGCCCTCCTTTGGGGCAAAAATGTCCCTGTCCCTTTTCCTGTGCCATCTATGCCCTCCTTTGGGGCAATGGTGACCCTGTCCTTGTCCTTGTCCCTGTGCCATCCATGCCCTCCTTTGGGACAGTGGTGACCCTGTCCTTGTCCCTGTGCCATCCATGCCCTCCTTTGGGGCAAAAATGTCCCTGTCCCTTTTCCTGTGCCATCCATGCCCTCCTTTGGGACAGTGGTGACCCTGTCCTTGTCCCTGTGCCATCCATGCCCTCCTTTGGGACAGTTCTGTCACTGTCCCTGTGCCATCCATGCCCTCCTTTGGGACAGTGGTGACCCTGTCCTTGTCACTGTCCCTGTGCCATCCATGCCCTCCTTTGGGGCAATGGTGACCCTGTCCCTGTGCCATCCATGCCCTCCTTTGGGGTAGTGCTGACCCTGTCCCTGTCCCCGTCCTCGTCCCTGATCCTATCCCATCCATGCCCTCCTGTGGGGACAGCACTGACCCTGTCCCTGTGCCAATGAGACACCCCAGAGGTGACAAGTGACACTCAAGGGGTGACCCCAACACCCTCCCTGCAGCAGCATGAGGGGCCCAGCAGAGTCACCTGAGGGCACCTTGTCCTGCTTTGCTACCAAGCATCACCCCCTGTGTCACCCCCTGCCTGGCAGTGCCACCTGGGATGGCAGTGGGGACACACAGAGGGTCCCAAGCTGCCCATGGGATGGCACCAGGGTTTGCTGCCCACCCCAGAGCACCCAAAGGGGTTCCAGGCTGCCCATGGGATGGCACCAGGGTCTCTGCTTGATCCTGTCCCACCCCACAGTGCCCACTGGGTCTCTCTGATCTTCCTGCAGCTCTTCAGGGTGCAGCTTTTGTTTTTTTTTCTTTTCTGTTGGTTTCCCGTCGTGTTTTTTGAGTTTTGTGCCATTTCACCTCATCTTATGTTTTTCTCCATTTCCACACTGTCGTTATGGGGCGCTCAGAGGTAGGTTCCTGCCGAAATCTTTTAATTCCGTGTTACAGTCTCTCTCTAAAACCCAATGAAGACAATAATTTCTAGGTGGGACTGGACAATCCAGGTGGATTTATTGAGCATCAGCACAAGCATCTCCATCCATGGAACTGGGGAGGGTCTGACCCTGCTGCTCTGCAGGGCTCTGCATGGCTTGGATTTGGCTCCAAACCCCATCCCCACCTCTCCCTGCTCCCTCTGGACACCCCCTGTTCCCCACAGTCCTGTGCCATGAGTGGGGGGTCCCTGTGCCCCAATACCCCTATGGGGGCCATAGGGAGGGGAAGGGTCCCAAAAGCCATCCCAGGTGGGCGGCTGTGCCAAGTGCCATCCTGCTGGATGTGGCACAGGCTGTGCCAGTGAGCTGTGAGCTGTGCCCACGCCCTGTGAGGGGGCACAGGGGTGAGGCTGGGCACTGCCAGGGCACTGCTGCAGTTCCTCCTGCAGCTGGGGTGGGCAGCAGTGGGGCTGGTGCTGCCCTGTGGAGAGGAGTGACCTCAGTGACCACAGTGTCCCCCAAAACCCCCACAGGGATGGTGTGGGAAGGGTTTGGGAGTTGATACCAGCTGTGCTCCTCTGGTAGCTCTGCCTGTATCCCCTGTCCCCAGTGCTACCGGCCATGTGTCTGTGCCACCCTGTGCCCCCCCAGCTGCTGACCAGGGACACCCCCTGCCCTCACAGGCTGTCCTCACACTCTGTGCTCTGTCCCCAGCACCCTGACAGCCAGGCTGTCCCCCAAAACCTCCACAGGGCCACAGTGTCCCCCAAAACCTCCACAGGGAGTGGTGGGAGTTGGTACCAGCTGTGCCCCTCTGTGAGCTCCCACAGCTCTGCCTGTACCCCCTGTCCCCAGTGTCCCTGTCACCCTGTGCCCCCACAGCTGCTGGCCAGGGACACCCCCTGCCCTCACAGGCTGTCCCCACGCTCAGGGCACCCTCTGTGCTCTGTCCCCAGCACCCAGGCCCTGCTCTGAGAGCGAGTTCTCCTGTGCCAACGGCCGCTGCATCGCGGGCAGGTGGAAATGCGACGGCGACCACGACTGCGCCGATGGCTCTGACGAGGTACGAGCAGGATGGGGACACAAAACCTCCCTTCTGCCCCTGCCCTGGGGCTGTGGCAACAGCACAGGGGCCTGCCATGCCCACTGTGTCCCTTGCTTGTCCCCTGCAGAAAGACTGCACCCCTCGCTGCGAGTTTGACCAGTTCAAGTGCAAGAACGGGCACTGCATCCCCATGCGCTGGCGCTGCGACGCCGACGCCGACTGCATGGATGGCAGCGACGAGGAGAACTGTGGCACAGGGGGTAATGGCACTGCTGGGTGTCCCCCGGGGCTGCTGGTGTCCCCCAATCCCTGCCCTGGTGTCACTGTGTCCCTGCTATGGGTGGGAGTGCTGCTCTGTGTGTGTGTGTCCCAATCTGGAGCGCGCACGGACATGGAAATGCCTCAGCTCTGGAGACCCCCCTGTGCATGTGGGAAATTGGAATTGCAGCCCCACCCAGGGTGGGGGTTTGGCAGGAGGGAAGCATGAGATGACGTGTCCCCTCTTGCAGTGACACGTCCCCTCTTGCACTGATGTGTCCCCTGTTGTTCTGCCATGTCCCCCTTGCACTGACACGTCCCCTCTTGCACTGACATTTGACATTTTTCCCCCTTCCTCTGATATGTCCCCCTTGCCCTGACACATCCCCTGTTGCACTGACACATCACTCCCTTGCTCTGCCATGTCCCCCCTTGCTCTGCCATGTCCCCCCTTGCTCTGCCATGTCCCCCCTTGCCCTGCCATGTCCTTCCTTGCTCTACCACGTCCCCCCTTGCTCTGCCATGTCCCCCCTTGCTCTGCCATGTCCCCCCTTGCTCTGCCATGTCCCCTCCTGCCCTGCCATGTCCCCCCCTTGCCCTGCCATGTCCCCCCTTGCTCTACCATGTCCCCCCTTGCTCTGCCATGTTCCCCCTTGCTCTGTCATGTCCCCCCCTGCCCTACCATGTCCCCCTTGCACTGACATGTCCCCTGTTGCTCTGCCATGTCCCCCCTTGCCCTGACATGTCCCCCCTTGCACTGACATGTCCCCCCTTGCTCTGCCATGTCCCCCCTTGCTCTGCCATGTCCCCTCCTGCACTGACATGTCCCCCTTGCTCTGTCACAGTCCGCACATGTCCCCTGGACGAGTTCCAGTGCAACAACACCCTGTGCAAGCCCCTGGCCTGGAAGTGTGACGGGGAGGACGATTGTGGGGACAACTCAGACGAGAATCCTGAGGAGTGCTGTGAGTGACACTGCCCCTGTCCCCAAGCCCCATAGCCCAGGATGGGGGGAACACTCCTGGAGCCTGAGCACCAGAGGGGGATTAGAGGGGGACCAGAGGGTCTGGGGGGGGACCTCTGGGGGGTGGCTGGTGCAGGTGAGGGCTTGGAGGTTGTGACTGTGTTCACAGGGGTCTGAAGATGAGGGAAGAGATAGGATTTGACTCTATGTTTCAGAAGGCTTGATTTATTATTTTAATATTATCAATAATAATTTTAATAATATTATTATTTATAATATAAAATATATTTCTAATATAATATATAATAGATTTAGAAGATATATCTTAATATATCATTATTAATAATTTTAATATTATTATTATTATATTGTTTATAATATATAATAGATTTCTAATATAATTAGTATATTCATAATACATTTTGATATATTATTCTTAATTTCATAATGATACTTAATATTAATATATTTATAATTCCATTTATAATTAATTTTAATCTATTATTTTAAATATTATTATTTAATATATATGTTATATTATATTATATTATATTATATTATATTATATTATATTATATTATATTATATTATATTATATTATATTATATTATATTATATTATATTATATTATATTATATTATATTATATTATTAGAATTATTTTATTATATTATATATATGCATATATATTATATACTATATTATATAATATTAAAACTATACTAAAAGAATAGAATAAAGGATTTCATCAGAAGGTTAGCTAAGAATAGAAAAAGAAAGAATGATAACAAAAGCTTCTGTCTGGGACAGAACATCTGAGCCAGCTGACTGTGATTGGCCGTTAATTAGAAACAACTCTGAGACCAATCACAGATGCACCTGTTGCATTCCACAGCAGCAGATAATCAATGTTTACATTTTATTCTTGAGGCCTCTTGGCTTCTTAGGAGAAAAAATCCTAAGTAAAGGATTTTTCATCAAAGATGTCTGTGTCAGGGGGTGACTCTGATTGAGGGGCTGGTGATGAGGAGGGAGGACTGACATGTCCCCTCAGTTTCTTAGGAGAAAAAATCCTAAGGAAAGGATTTTTCATAAACCATGTCTGTGTCAGGAGGTGACTCTGATTGAGGGGCTGGTGATGGGGAGTGGGCTGGGTGAGGAGAGGGCTCACAGCAGCCAGATTGTCTCTGCTTCAGTCTCTTTGCTTCAGCCTCCGGAGCCCTCTGGGCCGCGTGGGACAGCCCTTAGCGGAGAGCTGAGCGGGGGCAGAGGCCGAGCAGCAGCTCGTGTGACATGTGTGACAGCCTGGCTCCGGCGTCTCCTTTCACCGTCACCGTTTGTTTCTGTTTGCTGGTGCAGTGAAATTCCAGTGTCCCCCCAACAGACCGTTCCGCTGCAAGAACGACCGCGTGTGTCTGTGGATCGGTCGGCAGTGCGACGGGATCGACAACTGTGGAGACAACACGGATGAGAAGGACTGCGGTGAGTGAGGGGGGCTGATCCTTCTCCCTCAGCTCTGCCATTGCAGCTCTGAAATGCTGCTCAGGTCCAAAGGGTGCTGCTGGAGCAGTGAGGAGATGGGGGCAGGACACCGGTGACATCTGCTGCTGTTTGCGCTGCCTGACTCCTTGGTATGCAGCAGGTGTCATGGCTTTCCAAGCACATCAGGACATGGAAACTGTGGTGCATATTCAGGGAGAAGGCATGAAACTGGAAGCCTGGGACAGAAATGTCTCCAAAAGGTGCTGTTTGAGCAGTGGGGAGAAGGGGACAGGACGCCAGTGACATCTGCTGCTGTTTGTGCTCCTTGATGTGCTCTCCTGGTCACAGGAGGCTTTCACAGCACATCAGGAGATGGAAGCTGTGGTACATATTCAGAGAGAGGGCATGAAACTGGAAGCCTGGGAGAGAACATGTCCAAAGGGTGCTGCTTGAGCAGTGGGGAGATGGGAGATGGGAACAGGACACCAGTGCTGGCTCTGGTGACATCTGCTGCCATTTGCCCTCCTTGGTGTGCTCTCCTGGCCACAGGAGGTGTCATGGCTTTCACAGCACATGGAAACTGTGATATATATTCAGAGAGAAGGCATGAAGCTGGAAGCCTGGAAGAGAACATGTCCAAAGGGTGCTGCTTGAGCAGTGGGGAGATGGGGGCAGGACACCAGTGACATCTGCTTGCCCTTTGCTCTCCTTGGTGTGCTCTCCAGGCCACAGGAGGCTTTCACAGCACATCAGGAGATGGAAACTGTGAGACATATTCAGGGAGAAGGCATGGAACTGGAAGCCTGGGAGAGAAGCAGGAGCATGGCAGGCATTGTGGTTTTCTGAGCCTCACAGCCCTGAGCCTGCCTGGCCAAGCTGCCTGGAAGTCACTGTTGGCCTTTGGGAAGGCCCTCCCAGAGCCCAAAGTTCAGCCCAGCTGTTGGGGTTGGCTTTTGGTCTTTCTTCCCAAAATCAGGTCTTGGGGTTGGCTTTGCCCAGTCTTTCTTCCAAAATCAGGTGTTGGGGTTGGCTTTTCCCAGTCTTTCTTCCAAAATCAGGTGTTGGGGTTGGCTTTTCCCAGTCTTACCTCCCAAAATCAGGTGTTGGGGTTGGCTTTGCCCAGTCTTTCTTCCAAAATCAGGTGTTGGGGTTGGCTTTTCCCAGTCTTACCTCCCAAAATCAGGTGTTGGGGTTGGCTTTTCCCAGTCTTACCTCCCAAAATCAGGTGTTGGGGTTGGCTTTTGGTCTTTCCTCACGAAATCAGGGATTGGGGTTGGCTTTTGGTCTTTCCTCACGAAATTGGGGTTGTGGATGCAAGGTCCCAAGTCCCTGCCTGCTCCCAGAGGGTCCCGTGGACATGGGGGTCACATCTGCTGTCCCTCACCCTCAGAGTCACCCACGGCCAAGCCCAAGAGCTGCAGCCAGGACAAGAACGAGTTCCTGTGTGGGAACAAGAAGTGCATCAGTGCCAACCTCCGCTGCAACTTCTTCGATGACTGTGGAGATGGCTCTGATGAGGAATCCTGCTCCCAAGGTGGGTGGGGGAGCTGGGGGGCATGGTGGGGACTGGGGGGGACTCGCTGTGACACGCGTGTGACACACGTGTCCCACCACAGAGCACAAGTCATATGACTGCAAGACCAACACCACCATGTGTGGGGACGAGGCCCACTGTGTCCAGTCCCAGTCCACCTCCTACTGCACCTGCCGTAGAGGCTTCCAGAAGGTTCCAGACAAGAATTTTTGCCAAGGTATGCTGCTGGAGAGGCCTCAGGATTGGGCTGTGGGGTTTGGTTTTTATCAGTGAGGTGTGATTTCACAGGTGGGATGAGGCCCATGGTGTCCAACACCACCATGTTGGGGATGAGGCCCAGTGAGTCCAATACCATCATGTGTGGGGATGAGGCCCACTGTGTCCAACACCACCATGTGTGGAGATGAGGCCTACTGTGTCCAACACCACCATGTGTGGGGATGATCAACACCACCATGTGTGGGGATGAGGCCCACTCTGTCCAACACCACCATGTGTGGGGATGAGGCCCACTGTGTCCAACACCACCAAGTTGTGGATGAGGCCCAATGTGGCCAACACCACCATGTTGGGGATGAGGCCCACTGTGTCCAACACCACCATGTTGGGGATAAGGCCCACTGTGTCCAGTCCCAGTCCACCTCCTACTGTACCTGCCATAGAGGCTTCCAGAAGGTTCCAGACAAGAATTTTTGCCAAGGTATTTCCTGCTGCTGCTGGAGAGGCCTCAGGATCAGGCTGTGAATTCTGGTTTTTACCATTGAGATGTGATTTCACAGCTGGGGTGGGGTGGGGTGGCAAGGATGGTGTCCTTGGGGTCTGTGGGGCAGTTTTTTGTTCTTCCCCTGATTCCACCTCCCCCTGCCCAGACATCAACGAGTGCCTGCGCTTTGGGACCTGCTCCCAGCTCTGCAACAACACCAAGGGCTCCCACGTCTGCAGCTGCGCCAAGAACTTCATGAAGACGGACAACATGTGCAAGGCAGAAGGTCAGGAGGGAACAGGGACTCACGTGGGTTCTGTGTGTGCCCAGGGACCCCCCAGAGCTCCTGTGGGAATCCTTTGCTCTTCCCTCCAATCCATTGAGTCCCATAGACCCCAGAGAGACTCCACAGAGACCTCACAGACCCACAGGGACCCCACAGAGACCCCACAGATCCCATTGAGTCCCAGAGATCCAACAGAGACCCCACAGATCCCATTGAGTCCCAGAGATCCAACAGAGACCCCACAGACCCACGGGGACCCCACAGAAACCCCACAGACCCCACAGAGACCCCACAGATCCCATTGAATCCCAAAGACCCCACAGAGACCTCACAGACCCCACAGAGACCCCACAGACTCAAATGAAATGCAGCTCTGTCAATCCTCCTCCTCCTCCTCCTCCCCTTCAGGCTCTGAGCACCAGATCCTCTACATCGCAGATGACAAGATCAGGAGATCCCCACTCCTGGCTGAGCCCCTCTTCCCTGTCCAACCCATGCCAACCTCTACTTGTCCTCCTCCTCCTCCTCCTCGTCCTTGTCCTCCTCGTCCCCCTTGTCCTCATCCTTGTCCTTCTCCTCCTCCTCCTCCTCCTCTTCCTCCTCCTCCTCCTCCTCCTCCACATCACAGATGACAACAAGATCAGGAGATCCCCACTCCTGGCTGAGCGCCTCTTCCCAGTCCAACCCATGCCAACCTCTCCTCTTCCTCTTGAGGCTCTGAGCACCAGATCCTCTACATCCAACTCATGCCAACCTCTCCTGCTCCTCCTCTTCCTCTTCAGGCTCTGAGCACCAGATCCTCTACATCGCAGACGACAACAAGATCAGGAGCATGTACCCCTTCAACCCCAACTCCGCCTACGAGCCGGCCTTCCAGGGCGACGAGAACGTGCGCATCGACGCCATGGACATCTACGTCAAGGGCAACAAGATCTACTGGACCAACTGGCACACGGGCAGGATCTCCTACCGGGAGCTGCCTGCCTCCTCGTCCGCCTCCACCGCCTCCAACCGCAACCGGCGCCAGATCGACGGCGGCGTCACCCACCTGAACGTGAGCGAGCTCTGCCAGGGCATGGAGGGATGGGCTGGTGGTTTCCTCTCTTCTCACTGTCCCCACTCTGCCCTATTGGAATTAAATACCAATAGAGCCGGATGGGACATGCCTGGGTTCATCTGGCCCTTGCTGCTTGACCAGAGGCAGCAACTGTGGTGGTTTCACCTCAGAGACACCTTTGGCTGGCTGGATATTGCAACAAAAGTGAGGGTGCCACCTCAAAGGTGTCTTCCCTGACTGATCCGTCCCCAGGATCGATCTGTCCCATGTTGGGCACCAAGATATTGGAATTAAATACCAATATAGATGGATGGAACATGCCTGGGCTTGTCTGGCTCTTGCTGCTTGACCAAAGTTGGCATCTGTGGTGGTTTCACCTCAGGGGTCTCTTCCCTGACTGATCCATCCCCAGGATGGAGCTGCCTCACATTGGGCGCCATTATATTGGAATTAAATACCAATATAGCCAGATGGAACATGCCTGGGCTTGTCCAGTCCTTGCTGCTTGGCCAAAGGCAGCAGCTGTGGTGGTTTCACCCCAGAGACACCTTTGGCCAGCTGGATATTGCAGCTGGGTGCTTGGGACAAGTCCAGGCTTGCAGGAGCTCAGGTTTACCCTGGTGGAGAAGCTTTAAGGCGATGGTGAAGGAAAGGAGTCGGTTCTGCTGGAGGGTTTGGATCCAGAGCTTTGTTGTGGCCCACAGGCCTCTGAATGCAGCAACAGCTCCAGCAGAACTCCCTGAGCCCGTGGTTGCTGTTCCTTTTAACCCCAGGGAGAGGGGCAGGGAAGGGGTAGGGAGCCACCAACCAGGTAAGGGAGGGGAAATCTCAGGGAACAAATGACACCTGGATGGCCCAATGTCCCCCAGGGCTGAGAGGCATCTTTTGAACTTCACCAATCACATGACACCCTTTCTGGAATGCCAAGATTGACAGACAGCACTCAGCAGGGGCAAGGGAGGGGAAGGGAGAGGTGATTGGCGCACCTGGGGGAAGAACCAGCATGACTGAGACAGGCTGTTCCATCACACCACAACACTGCCCCACACAGATCTCAGGGTTGAAGATGCCAAGGGGAATCGCCATCGATTGGGTGGCCGGGAACATCTACTGGACGGACTCGGGGCGGGACGTGATCGAGGTGGCGCAGATGAAGGGCGAGAACCGCAAGACGCTGATCTCGGGGATGATCGACGAGCCCCACGCCATCGTGGTGGACCCACTGAGGGGGTGAGGGACTTCCCATCCTTCTGTCTGTCCCTCACAGCACTCCCCTCATCAGCCATGTGTCCCAGGATCATGCTCTGTGTCTTCTCAAGTTGTCTGGTGACTCCAGGATACCATGGGGATGATGTGGAAGGATTTCTCCTCCCTGGTTATTGGTCTGTCCTGTTCCTCTGGGACTTCCCATCCCTCTGCCCAGCCCTCACCCACCCGTGTGTCCCAGTGTCACGCTTTGTGTCTTCTCAAGTTGCCTGGTGACTCCAGGATGCTGTGGGGATGGTGTGGGAGAGTTTCTCCTCCCTGGTCATTGGGTTGTCCTCTTCCTCTGGGACTTCCCATCCCTCTGTCCATCTCTCATCACTCTCCCTTCACCACAAACCCACCCTGGGTCACTCTCTGTGTCTTCTCGAGTTGTCCCAGAGTTGCCTAGTGGCTCCAGGATGCCATGGGGGTGGTGTGGGAGGGTTTCTCCTCCCTGGTCAGTGGACTGTCCTGGGACTTCCCATCCCTCTGTCCATCCCTCACAGCACTCCCCTCACCACCCATGTGTCCCAGGATCGCTCTCTGTGCCTTCTTGAGTTGCCTGATGACTCCAGGATGCTGTGGGGATGGTGTGGGAGGGTTTCTCCAATTCCCCTGGGAATGACCTGCCTGTGTCCTTACAGAACCATGTACTGGTCAGACTGGGGCAATCACCCCAAGATCGAGACAGCTGCCATGGATGGGACTCTGCGGGAGACCCTGGTGCAGGACAACATCCAGTGGCCAACAGGTGAGGCAGACAGGTGACAGGAAGGGGGACAAAAGCCACGATGGGGACACGTTCAACCCATTTCTGTTGGGGAGGGTTGTTCTGAGGGCTCAGAGCCCCATGGCAGGAGGGTGTAGGGCAAGTGGGGGTGCTGCTCTGTGGGTCAGCTGCTCAGGAGGGGCTTGAGGGCTCACTGAGGGCTGTGTCCCCCCCAGGTCTGGCTGTGGATTACCACAATGAGAGGCTGTACTGGGCTGATGCCAAGCTCTCCGTCATCGGCAGCATCCGCCTCAACGGCACCGACCCCGTGGTGGCCATCGACAACAAGAAGGGTAAGGGGTGTTCCATGGGGGTCCCTGGCCTCAGAACCCACCCCAAATCCCCAAATCCCCAAATTCCTGCCTCCACATGTCTTCTGCTGGCTTCCCCAGGGCTGAGCCACCCGTTCAGCATCGACATCTTTGAGGACTACATCTACGGCGTCACCTACATCAACAACCGCATCTTCAAGATCCACAAATTTGGGCAAAAGCCCGTCACCAACCTGACCTCCGGCCTCAACCACGCCACCGACGTGGTGCTCTACCACCAGTACAAGCAGCCAGAGGGTGGGTGAGGGCCTGGGACCCCCACCCTGCTCCTGGGGTGGTGGGGAGGTGCCAGGGGGTGATACCGGGTGTGAGGTGCCAGAGGGTGAGGGAGGGATTGGGAAGAGGGGACTCAGACCCCCAAGTTCTTACCCAAAGTGGGGGTGTCTGGGTGGGCAGAGCAGGGGGTTGGTGAGGTGGATTTGGGGAGTCCAACTGGCCAGGTGGTGACCTCAGGGCATGGATGGGACACCACAGAGCTGTGGAGAGGAATGTCCTAGAGGAGCAAGAAGAGTTGTGGGTCACCATGCTGTCACCACCCTGCTGTCCTCACCATCTGTGCCCTCTCCTCCTACATTGAGTTTGAGGGGACTCAGACCCCCAGATTCCTGCCCAAAGTGAGGATGTCTGGATGGGCAGAGCTGGGGGTTGGTGAAGTGGTTTTGGAGAGTCCAGCTGTCCAGCTGGCAACCTCAGGACGTCAGAGCATGGATGGGGCAGCACAGAGCTGTGGAGGGGAATGTCCTAGAGGAGCAAGAAGGGCTATGGGTCACCACCTGGCTGTCCTCACCATCTGTGCCCTTTCCTCCTGCAGTGACCAACCCTTGTGACCGTAAGAAGTGCGAGTGGCTCTGCCTGCTCAGCCCCAGTGGCCCCGTGTGCACCTGCCCCAATGGCAAACGCCTGGACAATGGCACCTGTGTGGTTGTCCCCTCGCCCACCGTGTCCCCTGTAGGTAGGTGACACCAGAGAAGGTGAGGATGAGGATGAGGAGGGAGGTTGGGTTCTGCCAGCGCAGCCCTGCTCGCTTCCATCCCCTCCGTGCCTCTGTGCATCTATATCTATATTTATATTTATATTTAGCTATATTTAGGTATATTTATATCTATATCTATATCATCTATATCTATATCATCTATATCTTATTTGTATTTATATTTATTTTATGTTTATATTTATGTCTATAAATTTATATCCATATTTATATCTGTATATCTATGCCTTATTTATATTTATCTATATATTTATATTTAGGTATATTTAGGTATATTTAGGTATATTTATATCTATATCTATATAATCTATATCTATATCATCTATATCTTATTTGTATTTATATTTATTTATGTTTATATTTATGTCTATAAATTTATATCCATATTTATATCTGTATATCTATGCCTTATTTATATTTATCTATATCTATATATTTATATTTAGGTATATTTAGGTATATTTAGGTATATTTATATCTATATCTATATCATCTATATCTATATGATCTATATCTTATTTGTATTTATATTTATTTATGCTTATATTTATGTCTATAAGTTTATATCCATATTTATATCTGTATCTGTATATCTATATCTATGCTTTATTTATATTTATTTATATCTATATTATATTTATATTTATATTTATATTTATATTTATATTTATATTTATATTTATATTTATATTTATATTTATATTTATATTTATATTTATATTTATATTTATATTTATATTTATATATATTTAGGTATATTTATATTTATATCTATATCCATATCTATATCATCTATATCTATATGATCTATATCTTATTTGTATTTATATTTATTTATGTTTATATTTATGTCTATAAATTTATATTCATATTTATATCTGTATCTGCATATCTATATCTATATCTGTATCTATGCCTTATTTATATTTACTTATATATTTCTATTTCTATTTCTATTTCTATTTATATTTATATTTATATTTATATTTATATTTATATTTAACCCCACCACACTACTTAAGAGAACTAATGCACCACCACTTTCTAACACAACACATATAACATTCACCTGAATATTCACCAAAAACCAAGCATAAAACACACACATTTTTTTATATTTTTCACATTTTTTTCACCCCTCCCTGGCAGTGCCCACCACCGACACGTGTGACCTGGAGTGCCTGAACGGTGGCAGCTGCTTCCTGAATGCCCGCAAGCAGGCAAAGTGTCGATGCCAACCCCACTACAGCGGGGACAGGTGCCAGATCAACCAGTGCTCAGGCTTCTGCCAGAACGGGGGCACCTGCGCTGCCTCCCCCTCAGGTGAGCCAGGGGGTCACGGACGGACGGACACACAGACAGACAGGTGGGGCGTTGGGGGAGATGGAACAGGAAGGCCTTGTAAATATGATTGAGTTGGAGAATATGGAAAGTATAAGCGAGATGGAAATGAAAGCAAGTTTAGGTGAACCAGGCGGGATCACAGACGGACAGACACACAGACAGTCAGGGAAGATGAAACAGGAAAGGCTTATAAATATGATTGTCTGGCAAAAGATTTTGAGAATATGGAAAATATAAGTGAGATTGAAGTGAAAGCAAGTGTAGGTGAGCCAGGTTGGATCACGGACAGACAGACGCACAGACAGACACACACACAGACAGGTGAGGATGTTGGGGAAGATGAAACAGAAAGCCTTATAAATGGGATTGCTTGGCAGAAGATTGTGAGAATATGGAAACTATGAGTGAGATTGAAGCGAAAGCAAGTTTAGGTGAGCTGGGAGGGTCACAGACAGACACACAGACAGACACACAGACAGACAGGTGGAGTGTTGGGGAGATGAAACAGGAAAGCCTCATAAATAGAATTGCCTGGCAAAAGATTTTTGGGAATAGTTAGACTATAAGTCAGGTTGAAATGAAAGCAAGTTTAGGTGAACCAGGGAGGGTCACAGACAGACAGACACACGGACAGAGAGGTCAGAGACACAGACAGAGAGGTGGGGATGTTAGGGAAGATATGGCAAAAGATTTTGAGAATATGGAAAATATAAGCGAGATTGAAATGAAAGCGAGTTTAGGTGAGCTGGGGGGGGATCACAGACAGACAGACACACAGACAGACACACAGACAGACACACAGACAGACAGGTGAAGTGTTGGAGAAGATGAAACAGGAAAGCCTTGCAAATATGATTGCCTGGCAAAAGATTTTGAGAATATGGAAAATATAAGCAAGATTGAAATGAAAGCAAGTTTATACTTGCTTGGCAGAAGGGGCCCAAAGAGGAGTTTTTAGGGTTTAAAATGTAGCACAGTATGGTGATGTAATGATTCTTATAGGCTGTATGGAAATGCTGTAGGATTTGTATCTTGGACTAGATTGGTTAGTGAGAATCAGAATATTCAACACAGAAGAAGATTTATTGCATTGGAATGGGAACCTCGCTCTCTCATCCTCTTACTCTCTCCCCCTCTCATCCTCTCTACCCCTCTCTTCTCTCAGTCCTGCTCCGAGCTGTGGTTGGCAGCTCCAAACAGATCCCTGCACTTCAATAAACCCCAAATTCCACAACCAAAAGAAGATTTATAACGGGAACCTCGCTCTCTTAGCCTCTTTACCTCTCTCTCCCTCTCTCAGTCCTGCTCCAGCTGTGTCTGGCAGCTCCCAGCAGCTCCCTACGCTTGGCCCTTTGCAATAAACCCCAAATTCCACGACCAGAAGATTTATTGTATTGTAATGGGAGCCTCACTCACTCTCTCATCCTCTTTTCCCCTCTCTTTACCTCTCTCTTTACCCCTTTCTTCTCTTGGGGCTGCTCTGAGCTGTGCCTGGCAGCTCCCAGCAGCTCCCTGCCCTTGTCCCTTTGCAATAAACCCCAAATCCCACACCCTGGCGGTCAGAGATCTCTCGTGTCCGTCTGTCCTGACCCTCCCACGGAAGGAACTAACGTGTTATTTCTCCCCAGGAATGCCCACCTGCCGCTGCCCCACGGGTTTCACGGGCCCCAGGTGTAACCAGCAGGTGTGCTCGGGTTACTGCCAGCACAACGGCAGCTGCAGCGTCAACCAGGGCAACCAGCCCAGCTGCCGCTGCCCGCCCTCCTTCATCGGGGACCGCTGCCAGTACCGTGAGTGGCACCGCTGGGACACGGCTGGCACGGCGGGGGGCACGTCAGGGGGGTGGGTGGCACTCATTCGGGGGCGTCTGGGGACGATTTGGGTGTTAAAAGGGTGGGTGTCACTCATTTGGGGATGTCTGGGGACGATTTGGGTGTTAAAAGGGTGGGTGTCACTCATTTGGGGACGTCTGGGGACGATTTGGGTGTTAAAAGGGTGGGTGTCACTCATTTGGGGACGTCTGGGGACAGCGCTGGGGAGCTGGGAGGGTGGGGGACACTCATTTGGGGACGTGTGGGGACAATTTGGGTGTTAAAAGGGTGGGTGTCACTCATTTGGGGATGTCTGGGGAAAATTTGGGTGTTAAAACGGTGGGTGTCACTCATTTGGGGATGTCTGGGGATAGCACCGGGGGTGCTGGGAGGGTGGGGGACACTCATTTGGGGACGTGTGGGGACAATTTGTGTGTTAAAAGGGTGGGTGTCACTCATTTGGGGATGTCTGGGGACGATTTGGGTGTTAAAAGGGTGGGTGTCACTCATTTGGGGATGTCTGGGGACAATTTGGGTGTCAAAAGGGTGGGTGTCTTTCATTTGGGGATGTCTGGGGATAGCAATGTTGGAAAGAGTGTTGGAAGGATGGGTGTTCCTTACCTGGGGACATCTGGGGACAACAATTGGGATGTTAAAAGGATGGGTGTCACTCATTTGGGGACATCTGGGGACAACAATTGGGATGTTAAAAGGATGGGTGTCCCTCATTTGGGGACATCTGGGGACAACAATTGGGATGCTAAAAGGACGGGTGTTCCTTACCTGGGGACATCTGGGGACAATTGGGATGTTAAAAGGATGAGTGTCCCTCATGTGGGGACATCTGGGGACAATTGGGATGTTAAAAGGATGGGTGTCCCTCATTTGGGGACATCTGGGGACAACAATTGGGATGTTAAAAGGACGGGTGTCCCTCATTTGGGGACATCTGGGAACAGCAGTGGGGTGTGTTGGGAGGATGGGTGTCCCTCACCTGTCTGGGGACAGTAATGGGGGCATTAAAAGGGTGGGTGTCACTCATTGGGGGATCTCTGGGGACATCAGTGGCGACATTAAAAGGATTGGAGTCACCTGTCTGGGGACAGCAGTGGGGATGTTGGGATGATGGGTGTCACTCATTTGAGGGTGTCTAGGGGACAATTTGGGTGTTAGAAGGGTGGGTGTCCCTCATTTGGGGACATCTGGGGACAACAATTGGGATGTTAAAAGGGTGGGTGTCCCTCATTTGGGAATGTCTGGGAACATCAGTGTGGGATGAGAAGGATGGGTGTCCCTCACCTGGAGATGCCTGGGGTCACACCTCTGGGGACAGTGCCAGAATGTCGAGCTGCCAACCCTCTTCTGTGTTTTTCCCACCCTCTACGTCCCCTCTGGTGACAACACCAAAGGATTGGGCTCCCATCTCCCCCTCGTTTGTGGGAATCCCTGAGAGCAGCCCCCATGGGGTTGGATTTCCAGTTCCCCCTCTTTGCTGTGGGGTTGGGGGGCTCCTCTGGAGGTGCTGCCCGCCCTGAGCCCCTTGTCCCCCCCCAGGACAATGCTTTGATTACTGCGAGAACGACGGCGTGTGCCAGATGACAGCCAGCGGTGCCAAGCAGTGCCGCTGCCCCCCTCAGTTCGAGGGTGCCCAGTGCCAGGAGAACAAGTGCTCCCGCTGCCAGGAGGGCAAGTGCAGCATCAACAAGCAGAGTGGAGAGGTCTCCTGCATGTAGGTGTTGGGAATGTGGGGCTGGAGGGGGGGAAACGGGGTGGTGGGCGCAGGGAAAAGCAGAAAAAAACTTGGTAGGGACGGCCAGAGCTGGGTGGGTAACTCAGGGTGGATAAATCTGCGAGGATGAGGAGGAGGTGGATGTGTCTCAGTGTGACACAGAACACCCCAGGGATGGCACAGAACACCCAGAGGGGGGCATTGGGCAGGTGGAGGTAGCACAGAACACCCCAGGGATGGCACAGAACACCCCAGGGCGGGCACAGAACACCCCAGGGATGGCACAGAACACGCAAGGAGGGCACAAGGCAGGTGAGGGTAGCACAGAACACCCCAGGGCGGGCACAGAACACCCAGAGGAGGGCACAGAACACCCCAGGGAGGGCACACAACACCCCAGGGATGGCACAGAACACCCAGAAGGGGGCACAGGGCAGGTGGGGGTAGCACAGAACACCCGAGGGATGGCACAGAACACCCAGAGGGGGGCACAGAACACCCTAGGGAGGGCACAGGGCAGGTGGAGGTAGCACAGAACACCCCAGGGCGGGCACAGAACACCCCAGGGAGGGCACAGAACACCCAGGGATGGCACAGAACACCCCTAGGATGGCACAGAACACCCTGGAGGGGGCACAGAACACCCGAGGGATGGCACAGAACACCCCAAGGATGGCACAGAACACCCTGGAGGGGGCACAGAACACCCGAGGGATGGCACAGAACACCCCAGGGCGGGCACAGAACACCCAGAGGAGGGCACAGAACACCCCAGGGATAGCACAGAACACCCAGAGGAGGGCACAGAACACCCCAGGGATGGCACAGAACACCCCAGGGCAGGCACAGAACACCCCCGGGATGGCACAGAACACTCAGAGAGGAGCACAGAACACCCCAGGGATGGCACAGAACACCCCCGGGATGGCACAGAACACCCAGAGGAGGGCACAGGGCATCTGGGGGTACCCATGGCGCTGACCCCCCGTGCCCCCCCAGCTGCCCCGATGGCAAGATCGCCCCGAGCTGCCTGACCTGTGACAATTTCTGCCTGCACGGCGGCACCTGCTCCATCAGCGACAAGAGCCAGCTGCCCGAGTGCCAGTAAGAGACGAGGGGGAGCTTTGAGGGGGGGGGTTCAGAGGGGCCGTGTGTCCCTCCGGACGTCACTGACACCCCCCCGATGTGTGTCCCCGCCCCGGCCCCACCCCAGCTGTCCCTCCCTCCCGCCCTGCATGGCCCTGCCCCGCTAACCCCGCTGCTCTCCCTGCTGCTCTCCCCCAGGTGCCCGGCGGGCAGGACGGGCCCGCGCTGCGAGGAGATGGTGCTGGGCGAGCAGCAGAGCGGCCGTGAGTGGGGGGCAACGGGGGGCACCCCCTTCCGTGCCACACAGCACTGAGGGGGGTTAATGGGGGATAGGATAAGTGGGGGGCAATGGGGGGCACCCCCGTTCCATCTATGCCACACTCAGGGGGTTTAATGGGGGGTAGGATAAGTGGGGGGCAGTGGGAGACACCCCCCTTCTATGCCACACAACACTGAGGGGGGTTAATGGGGGATAGAATAAGTGGGGGACAGTGGGAGACACCCCCTTCTATGCCACACAACACTGAGAGGGGTTAATGGGGGATAGGAAAAGTGGGGGGCACTGGGGGGCACTGGGGGGCACCCCCCGTTCCATGCTATGCCACGCACAGGGGCATTTTTGGGCTGATTTTTGGGGGGCAGGTTTAAGTGGGGGACATAAGTGGGGGGCACTGGGGGACACCCCCTTTCCATGCTATGCCACGCACAGGGGGTTTAATGGGGGATAGGATAAGTGGGGGACAGTGGGAGACACCCCCCTTCTATGCCACACAACACTGAGGGGGGCTAATGGGGGATAGGAGAAGTGGGGTGGAGTGGGGGGCACCCCCTTTCCATGCTGTGCCACACACAGGGGGATTTTTGGGCTGGTTTTTGGGGGGCAGGTTTAAGTGGGGGCAGTGGGGGACATAAGTGGGGGGCACTGGGGGACACCCCCTTTCCATGCTATGCCCCACACAGGGGGTTTAATGGGGGATAGGATAAGTGGGGGGCAGTGGGGGACACCCCCCTTCTATGCCACACAACACTGAGGGGGGCTAATGGGGGATAGGAAAAGTGGGGGGCACTGGGGGGCACCCCCTTTCCATGCTATGCCGCACACAGGGAGATTTTTGGGGCTGGTTTTTGGGGGGCAGGTTTAAGTGGGGGGCTCTGGGAGACACTCCCCTTTCCTTGCCATGCCAAACCCAGGGGGTTTTTTGGGCACTTTTTTGGGGGCAGGTTAATTTGGGGGCACTGTGTGACCCCATTCCACACCACACCATAGGGGTTTAATGGGGGGTAGGTTAAGGGGGGGGCACTGGGTGACCCCACCTTTCCATCCCACACAACACCCAGGGTTTTTTTTGGGGGGGCACTGTGTGACCCCTCTTCCATCCCACGCCACACCCTGGGGGTTTGTTGGGCAGTTTTTTGGGGGGCAGATTAATTTGGGGGGCACTGGATCACTCCCCTTCCATCCCACACCAAACCCCCGGGATTTGTCGGACACTTTGTTGGGGGGCAGTGTATGACCCCCCCCCCACTCCATGCCATACCTAGGGCGTTTTTGGGGGGCCAGGTTAATTTGGGGGCACTCTGTGACCCCTGTTTCCATCCCAAACCACACCCAGGCTTTTTTTTGGGGTGTATTTGTGGGAGATAGGTGAATTTGGGGGCAGTGTGTGACCCCCTTTCACTCCACACCACTCCCATGGGTTTTTTTTGGGGATACACATTAATTTGGGGGCACTGTGTGACCCCCATTTCCATCCCAAACCACACCCAGGAGTTTGTTGGGCAGTTTTTTGGGGGATATAAGTTAATTTAGGGGCAGTGGGTGACCCCTCCTTCCATCCCACATCACACCCAGGGGTTTTTTTGGGGGGGGCAGGTTAATTTGGGGGCACTGTGTGACCCCCTTTCACTCCACACCACTCCCATGGGTTTTTTTGGGGGATATAGATTAATTTGAGGGCACTGTGTGACCCCATTTCCATCCCAAACCACACCCAGGAGTTTGTTGGGCAGTTTTTTGGGAGATATAAGTTAATTTGGGGCACTGTGTGACCCCCTTTCACCCCACACCACACCCAGGGGGTTTTTTTGGGGGGGCAGGTTAATTTAGGGGCACTGTGTGACCCTCCTTCCATCCCACACCACACCCAGGGGTTTTTTTGGGGGATATAGATTAATTTGGGGGCACTGTGTGACCCCCTTTCACCCCACACCACACCCCTGGGTGTATTGCTGATCCCTGTTTACCCCTGAGCACCTCCTGCCCTCCATCCTGTGGTGAAAGGGGGGACAGTGCCACCCCAAGCTGCCCCCCATGTCCCCAAGGCTCTGACTGTGCCTTCCTCCCTCAGGAACCGCCTCCATCGTCATCCCCATCCTGCTGCTCCTCATCCTCCTCACCGTGGTGGCTTTCGTGTGGTACAAATGGAGAATTAAAGGGTGAGTGATGCCGTGGACAGGGACAGGAGCTCCCCGGAGGGTTTGGGGGACACTCTGGGGGGTGTCACTGACCCTGTGCCCCCTCCCCATCAGTGCCAAGGGCTTCCAGCACCAGAGGATGACCAACGGTGCCATGAACGTGGAGATTGGGAACCCCACGTACAAAATGTACGAGGGGGAGCCCGACGACGACGTGGGGGAGCTGCTGGATGCTGACTTTGCCCTGGACCCCGACAAGGTGAGGGGGGGCTGGGGGGGTCTGCAGGGTCCTGCCCAAAGTGCTGGGATGGGGCTTTGAGGGGTCACAAAGTCTTTGGGGACACTGAAGGATCTCAAAAGGTTTTGGGTTCTCTGAGAGGTTGCAAAGGCTTTGAGGGATCACAAAGGTTTTGGGGCTGAGGGGTCTCAAAGGTTTTGGGGTCTCTGAGGGGTTTCAGAGGTTTTGGAGTTGGGGGGCTCTGAGGGATCTCAGATTTTGGGGCTGGGGGACACTGGATGTTCACAAAGGTTTTGGGGCTGGGGAGCTGTGAAGGGTCACGAAGTTTCTGGGTTGGGGGATCAGAGGGGTCTCAGATTTTGGGGCTGGGGGGCTCTGAGGATTCTGAAAGGTTTTGGGGTCTCTGAGGGCTCACAAAGGTTTTGAGACCGGGGGGGCTCTGAGGGATCTCAAAGGTTTTGGGGTCTCTGAGGGGTTTCAAAGGTTTTGGAGTTGGGGGGCTCTGAGGGGTCTCAGATTTTGGGGCTGGTGGGCTCTGAGGGGTCTGGAAGGTTTTGGGGTTGGGGGGGATTCTGAAGCTTCACAAAAGCTTTGGGGCTCTGAGGGGTCTCAAAGGTTGTGGGGTTTCTGAGGGAGCACAAAAGCTTTGGGGTCTCTAAAGTTACAAAGGTTTTGAGGTTGGGGGGGGTCTCAAAGGTTTTGGGGTCTCTGAGGGGGCACAAGGGTTTGGAGTTGGGGGGCTCTGAGGGATCTCATATTTTGGGGCTGGGGGACACTGGATGTTCACAAAGGTTTTGGGGCTGGGGAGCTGTGAAGGGTCACAAAGTTTTTGGGTTGGGGGATCAGAGGGGTCTCAGATTTTGGGGCTGGGGGGCTCTGAGGATTCTGAAAGGTTTTGGGGTCTCTGAGGGGTCACAAAGGTTTTGAGACCGGGGGGCTCTGAGGGATCTCAAAGGTTTTGGGGTCTCTGAGGGTTTCAAAGGTTTTGGAGTTGGGGGGCTCTGAGGGGTCTCAGATTTTGGGGCTGGTGGGCTCTGAGGGGTCTGGAAGGTTTTGGGGTTGGGGGGGATTCTGAAGCTTCACAAAAGCTTTGGGTTGGGGGCTCTGAGGGGTCTCAAAGGTTGTGGGGTTTCTGAGGGGGCACAAAGGCTTTGGGGTCTCTAAAGTTACAAAGGTTTTGAGGTTGGGGGGCGTCTCAAAGGTTTTGGGGTCTCTGAGGGGGCACAAGGGTTTGGAGTTGGGGGGCTCTGAGGGATCTCAGATTTTGGGGCTGGGGGACACTGGATGTTCACAAAGGTTTTGGGGCTGGGGAGCTGTGAAGGGTCACAAAGTTTTTGGGTTGGGGGATCAGAGGGGTCTCAGATTTTGGGGCTGGGGGCTCTGAGGATTCTGAAAGGTTTTGGGGTCTCTGAGGGGTCACAAAAGTTTTGAACCTGGGGGGCTCTGAGGGATCTTAAAGCTGGGGGGCTCTGAGGGGTCTCAGATTTTGGGGCTGGGGGGCTCTGAGGGATCTCAAAGCCTTTGGGGCTAGAGAGCTGTGAAGGGTCTCAAACATTTTGGATTGGGGGGCTCTAAGGGGTCTCAGATTTTAGGGCTGGGGGGCTCTGAGGGGCCACAAAGCTTTTGGGGCGGGCAGAGCCAGCAGAGCTGCCCCATGTCCCTTGAGTAGGTCCCATCTACCGGGGGCTCTCACCGAGTGACCCCAGCATGGGGACCACCCCCAGAAATGGCATTTCTTGCCGAGGGGGGTGATGTTTGGATATCTATGCCCCCTCCCAATTTTTTCCTTTTTTCACCCCCCCTTTTTTTTGCAGCCCACCAACTTCACCAACCCCGTGTACGCCACGCTCTACATGGGCGCCCACAACAGCCGCAACTCCCTGGCCAGCACGGACGAGAAACGGGAGCTGCTGGCCCGGGGGGGGGACGACGACCTGGCAGACCCCCTGGCATAGATGGGGGGGCACGAGGGGGCCGGGGGGGGGGGCCACGAGCCGCTGTATAAATGTACAAATGAAGGATTATTACTTTTCTATGTGAGCAGTATTATTACCTGTATATTTCCCCCCTCTCCCCCCCACCCCTGGTTTCAGGCCAGACCCAGCTTTTGGTTTATTTTGTTTTTTTTTTTTGGTTTTTTTTTTTTTTTTTTGGTTTATTTGAAATTTCTTTACATTTGGTTTATTTGAAATCTCTTGACATTCCCCTTTTCCCCCCTCTCCCCGTTTTTCCCTCCTCAAACACATCGGGGCTGGGGGTTGGGGGGGGGACACTTGGGGGTCATTGCTGGGGAGGGGGCACAGCTTGGGGGGAGGCACAGGAGGGTCCCACACGCTCCCAAACCCCCCCTAAGTGCAGAGCTCCCCTCCCCAGGGACCCCCATTTGATTCCCCCACCTCAATTTGCTGCTCCCTTGTCCTGCAGCTCCTCCCCAGCCCCTCATTCTCCTCCCTCCCATTTTTCACCCCATTTTCCCCCTCCATCCCCTCTTTTCTCCCCATTTTCCCCTTCCCCTTTTTTCCTTCCGCCCTCCCCAATTTTCCCCTCCTTCCCCTCTTTTCCTTCCCCAATTTTCCAATTTTTCCCCTCCCTCCTCTCTTTTCCTTCCCCCTCCCCAATTTTCCAATTTTCCCTTTTTTTCCTTCCTCCCTCCTTTCCCAATTTTCCCCTCCCTCCCCTCTTTTCCTTCCCCTTCGTTCTCCAATTTTCCAATTTTTCCCTCCCTCCCTTCTTTTCCTTCCCCCCTCCCCAATTTTCCAATTTTCCCCTCTTTTCCTTCCCCAATTTTCCAATTTTCCTTCCCCCCCCTCCCTCCCCAATTTTCCCAATTTCTCCTCCCTCTCTCTGCCTCCCTTTCCCCCATTCCCTCCCCGACTGTTACAGGGGTCAGGATGAAGCCCCCAGCCCCACTGAGCTGTGGGATGGGGGGGGGTCCCCAACCCCTCACCCCCCTCCTCTCTCCTGCTCTCCAACATGCACATTTTTTAACAAGAAAAATAATAAAAAACCCCAAAAAATGCAAAAAAAAAATTCCCTGGAAATGACCTAGCTTTTATAGTAGAAATAAAGAAATAAACGCATGTGGGGGGGGCGGGGGGGGGGGACACCCCATCCTTTTATTGGGGGGAAATGTTTTAATAATTTTTGCTGGATTACTTTACAACTAAACAAAACAGATATTGTTATAAATAAAATTTTTAAAAAGTGAAGCGTGGGCTGGTGGTTGGAGAAGGGGGTAAGAGGGTGGAGGGGGAAGTTTTGGGAATGGGGATGGGGAGAGGGGGAAGGGGAATTGGGAGAAGGGAATGGGGAACTGGGAATGGGGAATGGGGAACTGGGAATGGGGAGAGGGGGAAGGGGAATTGGGAGAAGGGAATGGGGAATGGGGAACTGGGAGTGGGGAATGGGGAGAAGGGGATGGGGAAGGGAGAATGGGGAAATGGGGATGGGGAGAAGGGAAAGGGGAATTGGGAGAAGGGGGAATGGGGAAATGGGGACGGGGAATGAGGAATGGGGATGGGGAAATGGGGATGAGAATGGGGAAATGGGGAGAAGGGAATGGGGAATGGGGAACTGGGAATGGGGAATGGGGAAATGGGGAAATAGGGATGGGGAATGGAGATGGGGAGAGGGGAAAGGGGAATTGGGAGAAGGGAATGGGGATGGGGAGAAGGGAGAATGGGGAATGGGGAATGGGGAAATGGGGATGGGGAATGGGGAGAAGGGAATGGGGAAGGGGGAATGGGGAATGGGGAAATGGGAATGGGGAATGGGGAATGGGGATGGGGAATGAGGAATGGGAACTGGGAATGGGCAATGGGAAGGGAGAATGGGGAATGGGGAAATGGGGATGGGGAAAAGGGGAATGGGGAATGAGGAATGGGGAATGGGGAAACGAGTATGGGGAAATGGGGAAATGGGGAAATGGGGAGAAGGGAATGGGGATGGGGAGTGGGGGAATGGGGAATGGGAATGGGGAAATGGGGATGGGGAATGAGGAATGGGGATGGGGAGAAGGGAATGGGGAATGGGGAAGGGAGAATGGGGAATGGGGGATGGGGGAATGAGGAATGGGGATAGGGAGTGGGGGAATGGGGAAGGGAGAATGAGGAATGGGGAATGGGGAAATGGGGATGGGAATGGGGAATGGGAATGGGGAATGGGGAAGGGAGAATGAGGAATGGGGAATGGGGAAATGGGGAGAAGGGAAAGGGGAATGGGGAACGGGGAATGGGGAATGGGGAATGGGGAAATGGGGAGAGGGAAAGGGGAATGGTAAAGGGGAATGGGGAAAAGGGAACCAGGAGCGGGAACCGGCACCGGCGGGCGCGCGCGGTGCCGGGAGCCGCCACCAGATGGCGACACCGCCATCGAGAACGCGCTGGGGGGCAGCGGTGTTCCCCCCCAGTGTGACTCCCCCTTTGTCCCCCCATGTGTCACCTTCCGTGTTACCCTCCAGTGTGACCCCCCTGTGTCCCCCTATGTGTCCCCTCCCGTGTCTGCCCCTCCATGTCCCCCAACGTGTCACCGCCTCCGTGTCCCCCTTGTACGCCCCATGGATCCCCCCATAAGTGCACCCTGAGTATCTCCCATGTCCCCCACTGTGTCCCCCATGTCCACCCAGTGT
Source organism: Melospiza melodia melodia (assembly GCF_035770615.1). NCBI lineage: Eukaryota > Metazoa > Chordata > Aves > Passeriformes > Passerellidae > Melospiza > Melospiza melodia. The sequence goes on from NC_086224.1 coordinate 1,483,141, forward strand.
GTCCCCCATGTCCCCCATTGTCCCTCATGTCCCCTGAGTGTCCCCTGTGTCCCCTCACTGTATCCCCCCGTGTCCCCTCTGTGTCCCCCATGTCCCCCATTGTCCTCCGTATCCCTGAGTATCCCTCATGTCCCCCATTGTGTCCCCCGTGTCCCCTCAGTGTCCCCCATGTCTCCACTGTCCCCCACGTCCCCCCTCTGTGTCCTCCATGTCCCCATTGTCTCCACGTCCCCTGAGCACCCTCAATGTCCCCTGAGTGTCCCCCCATATCCCTCCATTGCGTCTCCCATGTCCCTTCTCTGTGTCCCCCATGTCCCCTGAGCATCCCCCGTGTCCACCCAGTGTCCCCATTGTGTCCCCCCTCTGTGTCCCCCATGTCCCCTCTCTGTATCCCCCATGTCCCCCATTGTCCTCCATGTTGTCCCCCATGTCCCCTGAGCATCCCCCATGTCCCCATTGTGTCCCCCATGTCCCATTGTGTCCCCCCTCTGTGTCCCCCTTGTCCCCCCTCTGTGTCCCCCATGTCCCCCATTGTCCTCCATGTCCCCCCATTGTGTCCCCCATGTCCCCATTGTGTCCCCCCATTGTGTCCCCATGTCCCCTCTCTGTATCCCCCATGTCCCCCATTGTCCTCCGTGTCCCCCCATTGTGTCTCCCATGTCTCCCCCATTGTCCCCCATTGTGTCCCCCATGTCTCCCCCATTGTCCCCCATTGTGTCCCCCATGTCCCCCATTGTCGCCCATTGTGTCCCCCATGTCCCCCATTGTGTCCCCCATTGTGTCTCCCATGTCCCTGAGCACCCCCCCATGTCCCCATTGTGTCCCCATGTCCCCCCATTGTGTCCCCCATGTCCCCCCCATCGTCGCCCATTGTGTCCCCCATGTCCCCTCATTGTGTCCCCCATGTCCCCCCCCATTGTCCCCCATTGTGTCTCCCATTGTGTCTCCCATGTCCTCCCCCATTGTCCCCCATTGTGTCCCCCATGTCCTTCCCATTGTCCCCCCTCTGTGTCCCCCATGTCCCCATTGTGTCCCCCATGTCCTCCCCATTGTCCCCCATTGTGTCTCCCATTGTGTCCCCATGTCCCCCATTGTCCTCCATGTCCCCCCATTGTGTCCCCCATGTCTCCCCCATTGTCCCCCATTGTGTCTCCCATGTCCCCAGAGTATCCCCCCCATTGTCCCCCATGTCCCCTGGTTAGCACCCCCAAGTGCCCTCCCCTGTTCCCCCTATACCTGGGGGTGCCCCTCGCCCCCTCCCGCCCTGCCACAACCACAGAACAGCACCGAGTGAGTGAGTGGGGGGGGCTCACTTGGGACCCCCCCTTTACCCCCAGGGACCCGTGGGCTCGAACCCACCCGTGTGCGGGGGGGGGGGCTCATCCTGCAGGATTGGGGGGCTCGGGCGTCTCCAGGCGCTGTGAGGGACCCCCATGGCCACGGCAGCTCCTGGAGCCCCCCGGGGGTCTCTCCTCGCCCCCCTCCCCATCATCATCATCACCATCATCACCACCATCATCACCATCATCACCACCATCATCACCATCATCACCACCATCATCACCATCACCCCCCGGCCCCCGCAGCCGCCGCCTTTGAGCCCCCCCCAGCCCCGCGCCGGGTGCCGCCGGCCTCAGATCTATTTCAATCGCGGCTCTTTGTTCATTTATCGGCCCTTAAATCTCCTCCCCGAGGTTTTTTCCCTCCCTTTCCCCTCTCCCCCCATCCTTCACCAAATCCTTTTTATCTTTTCCCTTCGATATTTTCTATTTTTCACCCTTTTTCCCCCCCATTCATCCCCCCCCACCCCCCCTCCTCGCCTGTTTCTGCCCCTCCTGTGGGATGTTAAAGTGGGGAGGGGGCTCTGGAAGAGCCCGGGGTGGGTGAGGACATCGGGGGCATCGGGACCCCCATAAGGGGGAATTTTCCTGGTGATTTGAGGCGGGTCCCGAGGGGTTCGGGTACCCCCAAAGCCCCTCCAGCTTTGATCACCCCAACCTTGGGCACGGGTCGGATTGTAGGGGATGGGAGGGGGATACAGAGACCCCTGAAATGCGGGAATTGGGGGGTCAGGGAGGATCGGGGGTCGCTCCTCTGACCCCCACATGCTCTGGACCCCCCCCTCGGGGAGTTTTCCTGGAGATTTGGGGGGGGTCCTGAGGGGTCTGGGTGCCCCCGGAGCCCCTCCAGGCTTTGGTCACCCCAACCTTGGGTACAGGGGGGACCCCGGTGGGATTGGAGAGGGATTCGGAGACCCCCGAATTGCGAGAACTGGGGGGTCAGAGAGGATCGGGGAGCTCTGGGAGGAATTGGGGGCTCAGGGAGGATCGGGGGCTCCGGGGTCTCGCACCCACCGAGGCAGCAGCAGCAGGGATGGGAGTCTTAGAGGGGCTCCCCGTCAATTGGGGGTCCCTCCTCTGACCCCCCCCACATGCCCAGGACCCCCCATGAGGGTGCTCCGGGGCTGGTTGGGACCCCCGCGATGGCAGCGGCAGCTCCGGACCCCGCGCTCCTCGTGGTTCTCCTCTCTCTCCCCCGGCTCCTTCTCCCTCATTCCTCGCCCTCTCCTTTCCCTTTTCCCGTTTTTCCTTTTCTAATTCCATCTCCGCGCGTCCACGCGGTTCTGCAGTGCCCCCCCACCACCCCCGAGCGCCCCCAGACCCCCCCAAATGTCCCCAAACCCCCGAACGTCCCCAAACCCCCCGAGTGTCCCCAGCCCCGCCGATCCCCGCGATAATCACAGCGATAACAGCAATTAACGATCAATTAATCGCGTGCGGGGGGGGGGCCAAAACCCCTCTTGGGGGGGGGGGGTGAGGACCCCTGGGACCCCTCGGAGCCGGGGCAGGAGCACACGCGTGTCCGTGTGCACACGCGTGTCCATGCGCACACACGTGTCCGTGCGCACACACGTGTCCGTGCAGGTGACACAGGTGGGGGGTGCAGGGTAAGGGACCCCCGGGGTGTGGCGGGGTCTGGGGGGGTCCCCGGGGTGTCCCCGTCCCTTCCTGACGGAGTTTTGGGGGGGGGGGGTCAAGATCAGCCGGTGTCCCCAGAGGGGTTTGGGGTCTCCGGGAAATGGGGCAGGGGTCGCAGCACCGGGAGGGTCCCGGGGGGAGCATTTGGGGGAGCAGGACGGGGGGGGGGGGCACCCCGAGGTGCTGTATCGGGGGGCAGGATGGGGTCCGGAGGGTGCTGGAGAGAGGGGCAGGAGCGGGGGGGGGTCCTGGTGGGGGTCTCTGAGAAAGGGGGGGGCAGGATCGGGGGCACCCCAAAGTGATGGAGAAGGGGAGGGGGGGGAGCGGGGGTACATCAAGGTGATGGGCAAGAGTGGGGGGGCACAGCTGGGGGTACCCCCAGGTGATGAAGAGGAGGGGTGGGGGACACCCGAGGGTGGGGGGAGAAGGGGGATCAGAGGCACCCCAAAGTGCTGGAGAAGGGGGGGACACAGCTGGGGGTACCTCAAGGCGATGGAGAAAAGGGGGGGGCAGCATCGGGGGCACCCCAAAGTAATGGAAAAGGGATGGGGGGGGCAAAACTGGGGGTGCAGGGGGGGAATTGGGAGGGGGGGGGCAGAACCGGCGACACCCCGAGGTGATGGAGAAGAGTTGGGGGGGGGGACTGGAGGTACCCCAAAGTGATGGAGAGGAAGGGGGGGGGGGCGCAGCTGGGGGGGACCTCGAGAAAAGAGGGGGCGGGACCAAGGGCACCCCGAGATCATGGGGAAGAGCTGGGGGGGGACCAGAGGCACCCCGAAATGATAGAGAAGAGTTGGGGGGGGCACCAAGGCCACCCTGAGGTGATGGAGAAATGGGGGGGTGGGATCAAGGGTACCCCGAGATGATGGAGAACAGCTGGGGGGGGGAATCAGAGGGACCCCGAGGTGATGGAGAAGAGCTGGGGGAGGATGAGGGGCACCCCAAAATGATGGAAAAGAGCTGGGGGGGGGGGAACCAGGGGCACCCCGAAATGATAGAGAAGAGTTGGGGGGGGCACCACGGCCACCCTGAGGTGACGGAGAAATGGGGGGGTGAGATCAAGGGTACCCCGAGATGATGAAGAAGAGGATGGGGGCAGGACCAGCGACACCCCAAGGTGGGGGGGCGCACCGGAGCACCCCAAGGTGATGGAGAAGAGGAGGGGGCGCACCCCAAAATGCGGAGGGGGGGGAATCGTGAGCACCGGAGCCTCCGCCGCTCACGGGGCCGGTTCGGGGGTCCCGGAGCCGCCGCCCCCCCCCCCGCCCCGGTTTCCCCCCCCAACCCCGTGCCCGCCGCCGGTCGGGATTGGCGGCGCCGCCGAGGCACCGCCCGGCCCCGCAAGTCTCCAACTTTCTTCCAGCCGCCCCTCATCATCATCACCATCATCATCATCACCAGCTGCGGGGCCGCCGGTTCTCCCGGAGCCCCGCGATGCTCCGCCGCCGCCTGCCCTGCTCGGGCCCGGGCTGCTGCTGCTGCAGGTACCGGGGGGGTTCGGGACCACCGGGGGGGGTTCGGGACCACCGGGACCACCGGGACCACCGGGGGGGTGCGCGGTTACCGGCACGAAGCGGGGGGTGCGCGGTGACCGGGAAATTTGGGGGGGGGGTCGTGCAGCAATTGGGGGGTGCAGGAGAAATCCGGGGGGGGTCCTGGTGCAGAGGGGGGTCGTGCAGATTTTTGGGGGGGTGTCATGAATTAGGAGGGTCGTGCATTGTTGGGGGGTGGTGCAGATTTAGGGGTCCGGTTTTGGGGGGGTTTCGTGCATTGGGGGGCTGTGGCAGTCACGGGATGAACGGAGGTTTGGGGGGGTCAAATGCGACTTTGGGGGGGGGGGGGTCCTGCAGTTATTGGGGGGTGCAGGAGAAATTGGGAGTCCTGGTGAAGGGGGGGGGGGGTCGTGCTGATTTTTGGGGGGGGTCGTGCAGATTTAGGGCTCCGGTTTTGGGGGGGGTGTCGTGCATTGAGGGGGCTCTGACAATCACGAAAAGAACGGAGGTTTGGGGGGGTCATACGTGAGTTTGGGGGGGGGGTCCAGCAGGCACTGATGGGGGGGGGTCAATGTGAGAGTTTTATGTGGGGTCCTGCCACCCCCAGCCCCAAGCTGGGGCTGTGCCCGGAGTTGTGGTATTGGGGGGGGGTCCCGTGGTTGGTGAAGCCCCCCAAGATTTGTTTTCCTTCTCCACCCCCCATTGCAGAGGCGCCGTCTGGCAGGTGCGGGGGGGGGGGGGGCAGCGAGACGAAACCGGGGGGGGGGGGGGGCGGCCACGGATTTGGGGGGGGGGTCGGAGGGGCTTGGGGGACCCCCCTTGTCCCGCACCCCGCACCTGCAGCACACCTGGAATGGGAGGGAGAACAAGGGGACCCCCCCCCATAGTGTTGGGGATTGAGTGGGGGTCTCTATGCAGGGTTTGGGGGGAGCCCCAAGCAGGATTTGAGGGGTTCCCCAAACACGATTTGGGGGGGGGGGGGTCCCCAGCTGTTCTCTCTGCTGTGAACCCCAAAATCACCTGCGGAGGTGACGCCTCATCCCTGTCCCGTCTCCTGCACCCATTTTGGGGGGGTGGGGGGGGGGTTTATCCCACCTCACCCAGAGCCCCCCCAACCATGGGGAGGACACACGGGGGTCTGGACAGGCCTGGGGGTTTTGGGGACCCCCCTTTTGCTGCTGGGTGGGCTGCAGCCGCAGAGACCCCTCCCCAAAGCGTGTCCCCCCCATTGGAACCCCTCGGTGGTCAGGATGGGGGGGGGGGGTTGGATGGAGCCCCCCCCCCCAGTTTAGCCGGAGGGAGGGCGGGAGGGGGGGGTCGCGCTCATCACCCAGCGGATCTGATTCCCTGACACTCCATTTTTACTTTCTGTGTTTCATGAATAAAATCAAACGAGTCAATTCCCTCTCGGGAATTGGATGCACATCAGGGACCCCCCCCTCCCTCCCTTTCCTTCACCCTCCTCCTCCTCCTCTCTGCACCACCCAAGGCAAAGGCTCCCGTAACTTGTCCGTCCGTCCGTCCGTCCGTCTGTCTGTGGAGTGCGGGGGCGGCTCTGCGTGACCCCCCCCCCTCCCTCCTTTCCCCGTGTCCATCCATTGCGGAGCATCTGGCGCTGCTGGAGCCGGTTCAAGATAAATGGGTTTGTTTTGATCGAATCCGGAGCGGGGCGCTGCCCTGGCCCCCCCCAACCTCCATCCCCTCCCTGCCCCACCCACCCACCCGGGCGGCGGGGATGGGGAGGGGGCTCCGAGCTGGGGAGGGGGCGCGGATGTGGTTTGGGGCATGGGGTGGGCGTGAGGGGGGCAGGAGCATCCAGGGAGATGCTCTGAGCCGTTTGGGGCGGGGGTCCAGGACCCCTCATATCCATTTGGGGTGGGGGTGCAGGACCCCCCTGATCCATTTGGGGTGGGGGTCTAGAGCCCTCCTAACCCATTTGGGGTGGGGGTCCAGAACCCCCCATATCCATTTGGGGTGGGGGTCCAGGACTCCTCTGATCCATTTGGGGTGAGGGTCTAGAGCCCCCCTGACCCATTTGGGGTGGGGGTCTAGAGCCAGCCTGACCCGTTTGGGGTGAGGGTCCAGGACCCCCTGATCCATTTGGGGTGGGGGTCCAGAGCCTGATCCATTTGGGGTGAGGGTCCAGCACCCCCCTGACCCATTTGGGGTGAGGGTCCAGGACCCCCCATATCCATTTGGGGTGAGGGTCCAGGACCCCCCATATCCATTTGGGGTGGGGGTCCAGCACCCCCCGACCCATTTGTGATAAGGGTCCAGCACCCCCCTGACCCATTTGGGGTGGGGGTCCAGGACCCCCCTGATCCATTTGGGGTGGGGATCCAGAACCACCCCCCCCCCCCCCGTTTGCCAGGGGTCCGGGGGGGTTCGGGCTCTGCCCAGCCCGGTGCCCACCGGGTGCCAGGGGGGCACCGGAGCCGTTCCTGCCGCTCGGCTCTGCGGGATCGCTGGGGAGAAACTTTCCCGGGGTCTTTTGGGGGTCTGGATTGGTGGGGGGGACCCCAGGATGTGGGGACCCCCAAGCTGTGGGACGCCAGGGTATGGGGACGCCCCGGTGTGGGACCCTCGAGTTTTGGGGACCTCCAAAGTGTGGGACCCCCGAGGTGTGGGATCCCCAATGTGTGAGACCCTCACGGTGTGAGACCCTCGGTGTGTGCGACCCCCGAGATGTGGGGACCCTCAGGATGTGGGGACCCCCAAAGTGTGGGACCCCCAAGGTGTGACATCCCCAGCATGTGGAGACCCTCAGGGTGTGAGACCTCCGAGTTGTGGGGACCCCCAAAGTGTGGGGACCCTCAGGGTGTGAGACCCCCGGTGTGTGAGACCCCCGGGTGGTTGGACCCTCGAGCTGTGGGGACCCCCAAAGTGTGGAACCCCCGAGTTGTGGGGCCCCCAGGGTCTGAGACCCCTGAGGTGTGGGACCCCCCAGATGTCGGGACCCCCAATATGTGAGACCCCCAGGGTATGGGACCCCCAGGACCCTCGGGGGGTCGTTCTCTGAGCACATCCCCGGGGGTTCCTGCAGGGCCGGTGCCACCCTGGGTGCCCCTGGCATGGTCGTGACACCACCGTGGGTGCCCCTGGCATGGGGGTGACAGCACCCAGGCCTGGGCAAGACTCAGCAGAGGAGGGATTGGGCAAAATTGGGCAAAATTGGGCAAAAACAGCCGCGGTGGGATGGCTAAGTGCCACAGCGGGACGGGCGCAGCGATGTCTGTCTGTCTGTCTGTCTGTCTTGTCTGTCCTTCCTCACCCCGCTCCATGCCAGGACGTGCCTTGGCCACATCCCCGTGCCTCAGTTTCCCTCCTCGCTGGCACGTTCTGCGAACACCTGAGCGTTCCTGGCAGCTTTTCCTGCCCAGATTAACCCTTCGCGGGCCAATCCGGGCTGTCTGTGAACACCTGAGCGTCGCTGTGGCAGCTTTTCCTTCTCGAATTAACCCTTTGCAGCTTTTCCTGCCCAAATTAACCCTTTGCAGGCGAATCCTGCCGTGCGGGTGGCCCGCGATGCCAAACTCATCCACTTTGTCCCTCGCTGTCACCCCGGAGGTGCCACCTGGGTTTGTGACAGATGGTTTTGCTCTCGGCAGCTGCTGCCCAGCCCTTTCCACACAAGGGCACCCCAATTCCTCCCCCCCAGCTCCTGTTTTTGGGGAGAATTCACGCGAAATTCGGGCTAGGAGGTGTGCAGCACGTTTGGGGTCAGAGGAGAGAGGGTTTGGCGTTTGTGTGGGGTCGGGGGTCCCTGGGGGTGCTGACCCCCGGTGCCTGCGGGGCCGGGATGGGCCCCGTGCACGTCCCGGTACCGGGATGGGTTCCATGCATGTCCCGGTACCGGGGTGGGCTCTGTGCATGTCCCGGTACCGGGGTGGGCTCTGTGCATGTCCCGGTACCGGGATGAACTCCGTTCATCCCCCGGGGTCGTTCCTGCGGCTCCCCGAACCGGGCCGGTACCGTGGGGCTGGGATGAGCTCCGTGCATCCCCCGGTACCAGGATGGGCTCTGTGCATGTCCCGGTACCGGGGTGGGCTCTGTGCATGTCCCGGTACCGGGATGAACTCCGTTCATCCCCCGGGGTCGTTCCTGCGGCTCCCCGAACCGGGCCGGTACCGTGGGGCTGGGATGAGCTCCGTGCATCCCCCGGTACCAGGATGGGCTCTGGGCATGCCCCGGTACCGGGATGGGCTCTGGAAATGTCCCGGTACCGGGATGGGCCCCGTGCACCCCCGGTACCGTTCCCGCAGCTCCCCGGTACCAGGGATGAGCCCTGTGCATGCCCCGGTACCGGGATGGGTTCTGTTCATGCCCCGGTACCGGGATGGGCTCTGTGCATGCCCCAGTACCGGGATGGGCTCTGTGCACCCCCCGGTACCGGGATGAGCCCCCTGCACCCCCGGTACCGTCCCCGCAGCTCCCCCGGTACCGTGGCCGCCGTTGCGGCGGGTGCTGTGTGTGTGCTCAGCATGGCTGAGCTAATCTATCGCCAAACAAACACGCAGTGTTATTCCGAAAGAAGGTTTCCAAGCGACTCATTTCCCTTTTTTTAATAACTCTTCCCTCTGGTGCCCTTTGCACCCCAAGCTGGGAGATTCAATAAGGCTGGAGCCTGGAGCGTGGCTGGCGCAGCCTCGGCGAGGAGGGGGGGGAGGCAGAGAATGGGGAAGGGGGGGGCACCCCTGGGTGCCCCCCAGCCAAACCCACCCACCCTGCCCTCCCCGGTGCCGATCTGCTTGGCTTTTATTGCTTTTTCCTATTTTTAATTGCGATTTTTCCTCTGGGGATTGGCAGAGGTGGCCGGGATGGGGAGGGAAGGAGGGGGGGGGGGGGGCAGCACAGCTGAGCCCCCACCGCTAATCACTAATCACCGATCACACCCTTGCCAATTAACACTCCGGCGTTAATGACTTTGCCCGCTCTTTCTGCATCCTCTCAAGGAGCCCCCCCGCCGCCGGTGACCCCAAATTGGGGGGGGGGGGTGACACCGAGCTGAGCCCCCTCCCCAGCCCCCCCGGGCTGGCCCAGCTCCAGGCTCTCCGCGGTGCCTGGCTCGGCTTTGGAGGGAAATGGCCCAGGAAAGATGAAGCTTCCTGTGCCGCCGCTTGGATTGCTGCTGGAGGAATAATCACAGCCCCGTGCCCCCCCATTCCCTCCCCTCCCCTCCCTCCCTGCTTTCTTTTTTTTCCCCTGTTGCAAAAGGAAAGTCATTGTGGAGGAACAGAGCGGGGATGGGAATCGATCCCAAATCAATACCAAATTATTCCTAAATCAACCCCAAATAATCCCAAATCCATCCCGAATCAACCCCAAATCAATCCCAAATCAGTTCCAAATGAACCCCAAATGAACCCCAAATCAATCCCAAATCCATCCCGAATCAATCCCAAATAATCCCAAATCAATCCTAAATAAATTCCAATCAATCCCAAATCCGTCCCAAATAATCCCAAACCAATTCCAAATCAATCCCAAATCCATCCCAAATCAATCCCAAATCACTTCCTAATCAGTCCCAAATCAATCCCAAATGAATTCCAAATCAATCCCAAATAATCCTGAATCCATCCCGAATCCATCCCAAATCAATCCCAAACCAATCCCCAAATCAATCCCAAATAATTCCGAATCAATCCCAAATAATTCCGAATCAATCCCAAATTGATCCCAAATCAATTCCAAATCAACCCCAAATCCATCCCAAATCAATCCCAAATCACTTCCTAATCAGTCCCAAATCAATCCCAAATGAATTCCAAATCAATCCCAAATAATCCCGAATCCATCCCAAATCAATCCCAAATCAACCCCAAATCAATCCCAAATAATCCCAAATCCATCCCAAATCAATCCCAAATTGATCCCAAATAATCCCAAATCCATCCCAAATCAATCCCAAACCAATCCCCAATCAACCCCAAATCAATCCCAAATCAATCCCAAATCAATCCCAAATCAATTCCAAATCAACCCCAAATCAGTCCCAAATCGATCCCAAATAATCCCAAATCAGCCCCAAATCAACCCCAAATCAACCCCAAATGAGTCCCAAATCGATCCCAAATCGATCCCAAATAATCCCAAATAATCCCAAATCCATCCCAAATCAACCCTAAATCGATTCCCGGTCCCCTGTGCCACCCAGGGTTGGTGCCACACCGGGGGTGACCCTCCCACTGTCCCCATTGTCCCCTCGGGGCAGAGGAGCCGCATCAAAACCTCACCTGGCACCTGTGAGAGGAAAACGGGGCTGAAAATCCAACCCTGAGGGGCACCAAGGGGGCACCAAGGGGGTGCCAGGGGGGTCTCAGGGAGGTGCCAGGGGGTGCAGGGACATTCTGTGCCCTGCTCCTGGTGGCAGCCAGCACCTGGTCACTCCTTGTGACCCCAGAGGGTCCCCAGTGTTTCTGGGGGGGGTCTCTTGGAGGGTTTTAATCAGAATCCACTGTGGGATGGAAATGGGGCTCAGTCCAAACCTGGGGGGCACCAAAGGGGCACCATGGGGGTGCCAGGGGGGTGCCAGGGGGCTTTAGGGACACTCTGTGCCCTGCTCCTTGTGGCAGCCAGCACTTGGTCACTCCTTGTGACCCCAGAGGGTCCCCAGTGTTTCTGGGGGGGTCTCTTGGAGGATTTTAATCAGAATCCACTGTGGGGTGAAAATGGGGCTCAGTCCAAACCTGGGGGCACCAAAGGGGCACCATGGGGGTCTCAGGGGGGTGCCAGGGGGTGCAGGGACACTCTGTGCCCTGCTCCTTGTGGCAGCCAGCACCTGGTCACTCCTTGTGACCCCAGAGGGTCCCCAGTGTTTCTGGGGGGGTCTCTTGGAGGGTTTTAATCAAAATCCACTGTGGGGTTTAAATGGGGCTCAGTACAACCCTGGGGGGCACCAGGAGGGTGCCAGGGGGGCACCAAAGGGTGCCAGGGGAGTCCTGGTGGCAGCCAGACCCTGGCTGAGGTGGGTCACGGTCCTTGTGACCTCCCAGCACTTCTGGGGGGGCCTCTTGAAGGGTTTTAATCAGAATCCACCGTGGGGTGAAAATGGGGCTGAATTCAACACTGGGGGGCACCAGGAGTGCACCAAGGGAGTCCCAGGGTGTTCAGGGACATTCTGTGCCCTGCTCCTGGTGGCAGCCACCACCTGATTGGGGTCACCCTCCTTGTGACCCCCCTGTCCCCAGCACTCTTGGGTGTTTCTTGGAGGGTTGTAATCAAAATCCGCTGTAGGGTGAGAACGGGGCTGAATCCAGCCCTGGGGGACACCAGGGGGTGCCAGGGGGTGCGGGGACATTCTGTCCCCTGCTCTTGGTGGGTCTCTTGGAGGGTTTTAATCAAAATTTATTGTGGGGGCTTTGCTGGAGCCCCCCCAATATCCGAGGGTGACAGATCCCAGCTGGCACTGGGGATGCCAGGAGGGGAATGGGGTGACACCAAGGGGACAACCTGGCATTTCCCCCCTCTCTGGTGACCTTCTCAGTGGCCCTGCCTCATGCAGGGAGGTTGTGGCGGGGCTGGGATTGGGATTTATGATCCCTCCTGATACGATCTTATAAAATTTCCCGGGCACACTGGAAATTACATTTCCATAGCTCGGGAGCAGCGATGGCGGCGAGCGCCAGTACCTGCCACTTTTATGGCTGCATTTATTGCAATAATAAAGTGAAACGGGGAGGGAAGGCCTGGGGGGGAGCAGGAGGTGGGGGATGAGCTCAGGAGGGTTTGGGGTGCCCCAGATTTGGGGGGGATTCGGGTGAAGCTGCTGCCTATGCGCTGGGGTACAGGGATCTTGTTCAGATGGGGGGAAACTGAGGCAGGAGCATCCCGAGGGACATCCTGGAGGTGTGGGAGTGACGTGGAACCCATCCCTGCTGGCTGTTTGCCCCCACACCATCCCCATGAGCTCCCTGTGTCCCCCCAGTTTTGGGTGGACTCGGGTGAAGCTGCTGCTTCATCTGCTGCAAGAGGGGTAGAGGAATTTTTGTTCTGCTGGAGGGAAACTGAGGCAGGAACATCCCTGGTGGTGGAGATGTGGGAGGGATGTGGGACCCGGCTGTTTGTCCCCACACACCATCCCTGTGAGATCCCTGTGTCCCCCCAATTTTGGGGGAAATCAGGTGAAGCTGCTGCCTCATCTGCTGAAGAGGAGGATCTGCTGGAGGGAAACTGAGGCCGGAGCATCCTGGGGGGCATCTCTTTGCAATAAACCCCAAGTTTTCTTTTATAAAACCCCAAGGAGATGTGGGAGTGACATGGAACCCATCCCTGCTGGCCGTGTGTCCCCAGCACCATCCCCATGAGCTCCCTGTGTCCCCCCAGTTTTGGGTGGACTCGGGTGAAGCTGCTGCTTCATCTGCTGCAAGAGGGGTAGAGGAATTTTTGTTCTGCTGGAGGGAAACTGAGGCAGGAACATCCCTGGTGGTGGAGATGTGGGAGGGATGTGGGACCCGGCTGTTTGTCCCCACACACCATCCCTGTGAGATCCCTGTGTCCCCCCAATTTTGGGGGAAATCAGGTGAAGCTGCTGCCTCATCTGCTGAAGAGGAGGATCTGCTGGAGGGAAACTGAGGCCGGAGCATCCTGGGGGGCATCTCTTTGCAATAAACCCCAAGTTTTCTTTTATAAAACCCCAAGGAGATGTGGGAGTGACATGGAACCCATCCCTGCTGGCCGTGTGTCCCCAGCACCATCCCCATGAGCTCCCTGTGTCCCCCCAGTTTTGGGTGGACTCGGGTGAAGCTGCTGCTTCATCTGCTGCAAGAGGGGTAGAGGAATTTCGTTCTGCGGGAGGGAAACTGAGGCAGGAGCATCCTGGGGGCCGTCTCACTGGAGATGTGGAAGCCATCCCTGCTCTCTGTTTGTCCCCACACCATCCCCGTGAGCTCCCCCTGTCCCCACATCCTCCTCAGTGGGGTGACCATGAGGAGCCCCCACCCCACTGACCCCCACAAGGAGCTGAGCCCCCCCAAAACCCAACCAAGGCTGTTCCAGGCCTGTTTTACATCTCGGGGAGCTGCAGGGTGACAAACACCCACCGTCCCCACCCCTGCCACCCCCGTGTCCCCTCTCTGCTCCCCTCCCTCTCCGTTTATCTCCTGTTTTCCCATTCATTCCCTTTTCTCCTCCAGCCCAATGACTCACACAAGCCCCGAATCCTTTGCCTGCCGCCGTCTCCTCCCTTCTATTATACTTTTTTTCCTTTTGCTCTTAACAGCACTTTTCCCTTTTTTTCACCCGTGGGGGGAGAAACTCGCCTTGTACATTTTTTTTTTTTTTCCCTCCCAGCTCCTACCTCACCGTGAAGCCCTTAAAAGTAATAAATAAATAAAACAACGGCTGAGGAAAAGAAAAAGGCAGGAAACGAGTGACAGGGAAAAGGAACCAAAACGAAAAAAGAAAGAAGGAGGAGGAGGGAGAGCAAAAAAAGAAAAAAAGTCCTACTCGGGCTATGAAATATTTATTAGCCAGCGCGTGCCGAGCCCGTTAATAAAGCTGCAACATTTGCATATTTTTTTTTTATTTCTGTCAGAGAGGAGAGAGGTGAATTTTGGGGGGTGAGGGCGCAGCTGATCCAGAGCTGATCCCCCTGAAGGTCCTGGTTCTGCTCCAGGTGACACCAGGGCTTGGGAACATTGGTGTCACCAGGAGAGGGATGGAGGGGCCCTGTGGTGGGTTTGGGTGGGTTTTGGTGGATTTGGTGGATTAGGTTGGATTTGGTGGATTTGGTTGGGTTTTAGTTGGATTTGGTGAATTTGGTGGGTTTGGATGATTTGGGTGGGTTTGGAGGATTTGACGAAATTGGTGGATTTGGTGAACTTGGTGATTTTGGGTGGGTTTGGTTGGATTTGGTTGGGTTTGGTTGGGTTTAGTTGTGTTTGCTGGATTTGGTGGCTTTGGTTGGACTTGGTGGAGTTGGTGGATTTAGTTGGATTTGGTGGATTTGGTGGATTAGGTTGGATTTGGTGGATTAGGTTGGGTTTTAGTTGGATTTGGTGAATTTGGTGGGTTTGGATGATTTGGGTGGGTTTGGAGGATTTGACGAAATCGGTGGATTTCATGGGTTTGGTGGATTTGGTGAACTTGGCGATTTTGGGTGGGTTTGGTTGGATTTGGTTGGGTTTGGTTGGGTTTAGTTGTGTTTGCTGGATTTGGTGGCTTTGGTTGGACTTGGTGGATTTGGTGGATGTAGTTGGATTTGGTGGATTAGGTTGGATTTGGTGGATTTGTTGGATTAGGTTGGATTTGGTGGATTAGGTTGGGTTTTAGTTGGATTTGGTGAATTTGGTGGGTTTGGATGATTTGGGTGGGTTTGGAGGATTTGATGAAATTGGTGGATTTGGTGAACTTGGTGATTTTGGGTGGGTTTGGTTGGATTTGGTTGGGTTTGGTTGGGTTTAGTTGTGTTTGCTGGATTTGGTGGCTTTGGTTGGACTTGGTGGAGTTGGTGGATTTAGTTGGATTTGGTGGATTTGGTGGATTAGGTTGGATTTGGTGGATTAGGTTGGGTTTTAGTTGGATTTGGTGAATTTGGTGGGTTTGGATGATTTGGGTGGGTTTGGAGGATTTGACGAAATCGGTGGATTTCATGGGTTTGGTGGATTTGGTGAACTTGGCGATTTTGGGTGGGTTTGGTTGGATTTGGTTGGGTTTGGTTGGGTTTAGTTGTGTTTGCTGGATTTGGTGGCTTTGGTTGGACTTGGTGGATTTGGTGGATGTAGTTGGATTTGGTGGATTAGGTTGGATTTGGTGGATTTGTTGGATTAGGTTGGATTTGGTGGATTAGGTTGGGTTTTAGTTGGATTTGGTGAATTTGGTGGGTTTGGATGATTTGGGTGGGTTTGGAGGATTTGATGAAATTGGTGGATTTGGTGAACTTGGTGATTTTGGGTGGGTTTGGTTGGATTTGGTTGGGTTTGGTTGGGTTTAGCTGTGTTTGCTGGATTTGGTGGCTTTGGTTGGACTTGGTGGATTTGGTGGATTTAGTTGGATCTGGTGAATTTTGTGGGTTTGGTTGGATTTGGTGAATTTGCTGCTGGTGCCAGATTCACCCGTCCTGATGCTGGAGCGCCCATACCAGAGCTGGGGTGCCCTTGGCAGCACTGGGGATGCCCGGCCAACGTTGGGAATGCCCATCCCAATATTGGGGTACCCCTTCTTTGTGCTGGGGGTGCCCATTCTGGTGCTGGGATGCCCATCCTAGTGTTTGGGGTGCCCATCCTGGTGTTGGAGGTGCCCATCTCAATGTTGGGGTGCCCATCTCAATGTTGGGGTGCCCCTTCCCAGTGCTGGGCGTGCCCTGGCCAATATTGGGGTGCTGGGGTTGCCTGTTCTGGTATTTGGTGTGCCCACTCTGGTTCTGGGGTTCCCATCCCAATGGTGGGGTGCCCATCCTGGTGTTTGGGGTGCCCATCCTGGTGTTTGGGGTGCCCATCTTGGTGTTTGGGGTGCCCATCCCAATGTTGAAGTTGCCTGTTCTGGTGTTTGGGGTGCCCTGGTCAGTGTTGGAATGTCCCTTCAATGTGTGTGCCACCATATGCGTGTCACCCATGTGTGTGTCACTGTATGTGTGTCACCATGTGTGTGTGTCCTCTTCTGTGTGTCACCATGTGTGTGCCACCACGCATGTCACTGCGTGTGTGTCACTGTGCATGTGTGTGTCACCATGTGTATGTCACCGTGTGTGTCACCGTGTGCATGTCACCGTGTGCATGTCACTGTGTGTCACCATATGTGTGTCACCACACGTATGTCACCGTGTGTGTCACCATGTGTATGTCACCACGTGTGTCACCGTGAGTGTCACCGTGTGCATGTCACCGTGTGTCACCACTCGTATGTCACCGTGTGTGTCACCATGTGTATGTCACCACATGTGTGTCACCGTGTGCATGTCACTGTGTGTCACCACATGTGTGTCACCACACGTATGTCAGCGTGTGTCACCATGTGTATGTCACCACGTGTGTGTCACCGTGTGTATCACCGTGTGCATGTCACCGTGTGTCACCACACGTATGTCACCGTGTGTGTCACCATGTGTATGTCACCACGTGTGTGTCACCGTGAGTGTCACCGTGTGCACGTCACCGTGTGTTACATTTTAAACCCTAAAAACTCCTCTTTGAGCCCCTTCTGCCAAGCCTAAAAACTCCTCTTTGGAAACCCTAAAAACTCCTCTTTGGAGTAGTTTTAAACCCTAAAAACTCCTCTTTGGAAACCCTAAAAACTCCTCTTTGGAGTAGTTTTAAACCCTAAAAACTCCTCTTTGGAAACCCTAAAAACTACTCCATATTCTTAAAATCTCTTGCCAGACAATCATAAGTCTTTCCTGTTTCCATCTTCTCCAACATCCTCACCTGTCTGTCTGTCTGTCCATCCTGGCTCACCTAAACTTGCTTTCATTTCAATCTCCATATTCTCAAATTTTGTTTTCCCCAGACTTATATTTACAAGTCTTTCCGGACTTATAAATATATTTGATATATTTATATTAATATAAATTTTTTTTCCAGACTTATATTTACAAGTCTTTCCTGTTCCATCTCCCCCATCATCCTCACCTGTCTGTCTGTGTGTCTGTCTGTGTGTCTATCTGTCTGTGACCCCCCTGGTTGCTTTCATTTCAATCTCACTTATATAATTTCCATCATCTCACAATCTTTTTCCAGACAATCCTGTTTACAAGTCTTTCCCTTTCCATCTCCCCCATCATCCTCACCTGTCTGTCTGTCTGTCTGTCCATCCTGGCTCACCTAAACTTGCTTTCATTTCAATCTCACTTATATAATTTCCATAATCTCACAATCTTTTTCTGGACAATCCTGTTTACAAGTCCTTTCCGTTCCATCTCCCCCATCATCCTCACCTGTCTGTCTGTGTGTCTGTCTGTGTGTCTGTCTATCTGTCTGTGACCCCCTGGCTGCTTTCATTTCAACCTCACATATATAATTTCCATAATCTCACAAATCTTTCTCCAGACAATCATGTTTACAAGTCTTTCCCGTTCCATCTCCCCCATCATCCTCACCTGTCTGTCTGTGTGTCTGTCTATCTGTCTGTGACACCCTCTGGCTGCTTTCATTTCAATCTCACATAATTTCCATAATCTTGCAATCTTTTGTCAGACAATCCTGTTTACAAGTCTTTTCTGTTCCATCTCCCCAATCATCCTCACTTGTCTGTCTGTCTGTCTGTCTGTCCATCCTGGCTCACCTAAACTTGCTTTCATTTCAATCTCACTTATATAATTTCCATAATCTCACAATCTTTTTCCGGACAATCCTGTTTACGAGTCTTTCCTTTTCCATCTCCCCCATCATCCTCACCTGTCTGTCTGTGTGTCTGTCTGTCTGTCTGTGACCCCCTGGCCGCTTTCATTTCAATCCCACATATATAATTTCCATAATCTCACAATCTTTTTCCAGACAATCCTGTTTACAAGTCCTTTCCGTTCCATCTCCCCCATCATACTCACCTGTCTGTCTGTGTGTCTGTCTGTGTGTCTGTCTGTGTGTCTATCTGTCTGTGACCCCCTGGCTGCTTTCATTTCAACCTCACATATATAATTTCCATAATCTCACAAATCTTTCTCCAGACAATCATGTTTACAAGTCTTTCCCGTTCCATCTCCCGCACCATCCTCACCCTGCCGGCCACGCCTGGGCTCTCCGGGCGGCTCCCGCAGCCCCGCGGAGCCGCAGCGGCAGCGCCGGGAGATGAATGGGAGCTGTCACAGGCACCTTGTTTGCCGCTAACCTTTGGAAATGCCACGGCGCCCCCGGGCCGAGGCTGCCGGGGGGAGCGGCCCCGCCGGGATTGTCGCTCTGCGCCTCCAATTAATCTCCCGGTGCTAACGAAGGAGCCGGGTGACAGGGAGGGGATGAGCCCGGGGCCATGGGGAGAGAGGGGGAACCACGAGGAGGGAGAGGGGGAGGATGACAGGGGGTGGCGATAGGAGGGGACAGGGGATGGGGACAGGATGGGGAAAGGGGATGGGGACAGGGTGATGGTAATGGGGACATGATGGTGGTGGTAATAATGGGGACAGGGATAGATGGGGACAGGGATGGGGACGGGGAGAAAGGAGATGGGAACAGGAGGGGACAGGATGGGGACAGGGTGATGGTAATGGGGACATGATGGTGGTGGTAATAATGGGGACAGGGATAGGGACAGGATGGGGACAGGGATGGGATCAGGGGGAGAAAGGAGATGGGAACAGGAGGGGACAGGGGATGGGGACAGGATGGGGACAGGGTGATGGTAATGGGGACATGATGGTGGTGGTAATAATGGGGACAGGGATAGGGACAGGGATGGGATCAGGGGGAGAAAGGAGATGGGAACACGAGGGGAAAGGGGATGGGGACAGGATGGGGACAGGGTGATGGTAATGGGGACATGATGGTGGTGGTAATAATGGGGACAGGGATAGGGACAGGATGGGGACAGGGATGGGATCAGGGGGAGAAAGGAGATGGGGACAGGGGATGGGGACAGGATGGGGACAGGGTGATGGTAATGGGGACATGATGGTGGTAATAATGGGGACAGGGATAGATGGGGACAGGGATGGGGACGGGGAGAAAGGAGATGGGAACAGGAGGGGACAGGGGATGGGGACAGGATGGGGACAGGGTGATGGTAATGGGGACATGATGGTGGTGGTAATAATGGGGACAGGGATAGGGACAGGGATGGGATCAGGGGGAGAAAGGAGATGGGAACACGAGGGGAAAGGGGATAGGGACAGGATGGGGACAGGGATGGGATCAGGGGGAGAAAGGAGATGGGAACAGGAGGGGAAAGGGGATGGGGACAGGATGGGGACAGGGATGGGATCAGGGGGAGAAAGGAGATGGGAACAGGAGGGGAAAGGGGATGGGGACAGGATGGGGACAGGGGATGGGGACAGGATGGGGACAGGGTGATGGTAATGGGGACACGACGGTGGCAATAATGGGGACAGGGATGGGGACAGGATGGGGACAGGGATGGGATCAGGGGGAGAAAGGAGATGGGAACAGGAGGGGAAAGGGGATGGGGACAGGGTGATGGTAATGGGGACATGATGGTGGTAATAATGGGGACAGGGATAGGGACAGGGATGGGATCAGGAGGGGAAAGGAGATGGGAACAGGAGGGGACAGGGGATGGGGATGGGGACAGGATGGGGACAGGGTGATGGTAATGGGGACATGATGGTGGTGGTAATAATGGGGACAGGGGTAGGGACAGGATGGGGACAGGGTGATGGTAATGGGGACATGATGGTGGTAATAATGGGGACAGGGATAGATGGGGACAGGGATGGGATCAGGGGGAGAAAGGAGATGGGAACAGGAGGGGAAAGGGGATGGAGATGGGGTGAGGACAGGGGTGGGGACAGAGTAGTGGTAATAATGTGGAGAGGGTGGTGGCATTAATGAGTCCAGGGTGGAGGTATTAATGGGGACAGGGTGGGGACAGGATGGCAGTAGGGATGGGGACAGGATGGTGACAATAATGGGGACAGGACAGTGGTATTAACGGGGAAAGTGTGATGGTATTAATGGGGGCAACGTGGTATTATTAATGAGGACAGGATGGCAGTAGGGTTGGGGACAGGGTGATGGTAATAATGGGGGTAGGATGGAAAAGGGGATGGGGACAGGATGGTGGCACTAATGGGGACAGGATGGTGGCATTAATGGGGACAGACTGGTGGTAGGGACAGGAGCAGGCTGGTGGTACTAATGGGGGCAAGGTGGTGATATTAATGGGGACAGGATGGGAAAGGGGATGGGGACAGGGATGGGGACAGGCTGGCAGTAGGAACAGGGACAGGATGATGGTATTAATGGGGACAGGATGGTGGTGGGACAGGGACAGGTTGATGGTACTAGTGGGGACAGGGTGGTGACATTAATGGGGACAGGATGGGGACAGGATGGCAGGAGGGATGGGGAGACAGCGATGGCAACAATGGGGACAGACTGGTGGGAGGGATGGGGACAGGGATGTGATATTAGTGGGGACAGGCTGGTGGCAATAATGGGGAGAAGGTGGTGGTAGGGATGGGGGCAGGGGAGGGACAGAAACAGGCTGGTGGCATTAATGGGGGCAGCGTGGTGCTAATAATGGGGACAGAGCGGTGCTAGGAACAGAAAGAGGCTGACGGTGGGCATGGAGACAGACTGGCCATGGGGACAGTCACAGGCTGGCTGTAGGAATGGGAACAGGTTGGCAGCAGAGATGGGGACAAACCTGGCACAGGGACAGGTGTTGGTGGCAATGAGGCCTTTGCTGGGGCCGTCATCATTCCCAGCCCCTCTCTCGGGTGCTGGAGCTCATCCCAACCCATCCAAGCCCCCTGAACCCCCCTTTGCTGCTCCCCCTCCCCTCCACCAAGGTGACCGAGGCTCTCGGGGGAGCAGCTGACGGCGCCTGGCCCCGGCAGCAAATGGGATGTGAGTGGCCATCAGCGCCGGGCCTGACAAACCAAATTGATGCCGAAGGCACCGGGAGCCTTCCCCGGTCCCTGTGCAGCCGCCTCCGGCCCTTCCCGCAGCCCTGCCCGCCCCGGCGGCGCCACAGGGGCCTGCGGACACACGGGGGGTGGAGAGCAGCTAAAGCACGGAACGATGCTGGGGGATGAGGATGAGGATGAGGATGGGGCGAGGAGGGAGGTGAGGATGAAAATGAGGGTGAGAATGAGGAGGGGGGCAAGGAGATGGGTGAGGATGAGGATGAGGATGAGGAGGGGGTGAGGATGAGGAGGGGGGCGAGGATGAGGATGAGAATGAGGATGAGGATGGGGATACGAGGATGAGGATGAGCAGGGAGTGAGGATGAGGATGGGGGTGAGGATGAGGATGGCAGTGAGGATGAAGATGATGAGAGGGAGAGGATGAGGATGAGGAGGGGGTGAGGATGAGCAGGGGGTGAAGATGAGGAGAGGGGCGAGGATGAGGATGAGGATGAAGATGAGGAAGGGGGTGAGGATGAGGATGAGCAGGGGGTGAGGATGAGCAGGGGGTGAGGATGAGGAGGGGGATGAGGAAGGGAGCTGTGTAAATGCAGCCGTGCGTGTGACAGTGAAAAACAACATCTCAGGTAACCTGTGCGGCAGCAGAGCCGCTCGCTGGCCAACGCTGAGAACAGAGCGGGAGGGGGGCGGCACTGAGACCCCCCCAAAACACGTCCAGGAGGGCACCGAGACCCCCTCAAGGCGTGTCCAGGCGGTTTAGGGACACTAGGGACAGGGATGGGGACTGGGATGGGGACAGGGTGATGCTAATAACGGGGACAGGATGGGAAAGGGGATGTGTCCAGGAGGGCACTGAGACCCACCCAAGCCATGTCCAGGAGGTTCAGGGGAACTGAGACCCCCCCACAAGATGCGTCCAGGCAGTTCTGGGGCACTGGGGACAGGGTGGGAGAGGGGATGGGGACAGGGATGGGGACAGGATGGGGACAGGGATGGGGACAGGGTGGGGACAGGGATGGGGACAGGGTGATGCTAATAACGGGGACAGGATGGGAAAGGGGATGTGTCCAGGAGGTTCAGGGGCACTGGGGACAGGGATGGGGACAGGATGGGGAAAGAGTGGGACAGGGGATGGGGACAGGGGATGGGGACAGGGGTGGGGACAGGGTGGCAAAGGGGATGTGTCCAGAAGGTTCAGGAGCACTGAGATCCCCCCAAGGCGTGTCCAGGAGGTTCAGGGCACGTCCACACCCCGACAGGAGGCACCGAGCAGGAACACGAACATGAATATTTAACGCCAGGTGTTCCGCACCTGCCCTGAATGCCGACAGGGGGGTGACCTTGGCTCCCCCAAACCTCCCCGTCCCTGCTCCCCCCGCCCGCCCCGAGCCCCCCCGGCCCAGCAGGGCTCGGCGGGGGCTGCGGGGGTCCCCCCGCGCTGCCGGTGCCGCGATCGATCTCTCCGGGCTGCAGCGCTGCTCTGCAATTCCCTTTCATCCCCCGGCAGCTCCTGCGCAGGGGTTGGGGGGATTGGGGGGGTGCCGGGCTGGCCCCGAGACCGCGGGGGTTTGGGCACCTCTGTTCCTGCAGGGATGGGGGGGTTTGCTCTATCCGTGCCCCCCCCCAGCCCCTGGATCTGTCGCACGAGTGTCTGTCTGTCCGTCTGTCCGTCTCTGCTCCACTGCCTGCCCATCCCTGTCCTCCCCCGTCCCATCCCTGTCCCTTCCCCGAGTGTCTGTCTGTCTGTCCCGCTGTGCTGCCACTGCCCGCCCATCCCTGTCCCATCCCTGTCCCCTCCTCTGCCATCCCTGTCCCATCCCTGTCCCCTCCCTGTCCCCCCCGTCCCATCCCTGTCCCTTCCCCGAGTGTCTGTCTGTCTGTCCCGCTCTGCTTCCACTGCCTGCCCATCCCTGTCCCATCCCTGTCCCCTCCTCTCCCTTCCCTGTCCCTTCCCTGTCCCTTCCCTGTCCCCTTTTGTCCCTTCCCTGCCATTCCCGTCTCAGCCTCTTCCAATCCAACCCCATCACCCCACACCGAGGGGATTGGAAAGGGAAACTGAGGCAGGGGAGGAAGGGCACGGGCACCTGCGGCACGGCCTTGGCTCCCAGCCCTGACTGAGATGGAAATTCAGAGCTCAGAAACTTCCAGAAACCCTTCCCGGAGGTGGGGGCTCGGCAGGATGAGCCGAGAACCCCAGATTTGGGGGGGGCTCGCAGTGGGGTGTGAGGGGGTCCCAGACCCGATGGGTGCAGAGATGGGGTGCAGACCCCACCCCTCTCAGCTTGAGGGGGGGGTTTCCCCTCTCCCTCTCCCCTCGTTATCATCTCCCCATCCCTGTCCTGCCCCTCCCTCTCCGGCTGGCTGAGGGCGCCCGGCTTTGAAGCTGCGTTGAAAAATAGATAAGGGAGAGGCAGAGCCGAGCCGGGAGAGAGCCGGGGGGAGCGGGGGATGGCCGGGATGGGGGTGCGGGCATGGAGCTGAGCTGCGGCTCGGCAGCACCCCCCGAGGGGCTGGGAGACCCCAAATGGGCTGGGAGACCCCAAATGGGCTGAGACCCCAAATGGGCTGGGAGACCCCAAAGGGGCTGAGAGACCCCAAATGGGCTGAGAGACCCCAAATGGGCTGGGAGACCCCAAACGGGCTGAGACCCCAAAGGGGCTGGGAGACCCCAAAGGGGCTGGGAGACCCTAAAAGGGCTGAGAGACCCCAAATGGGCTGGGAGACCCCAAATGGGCTGGGAGACCCCAAATGGGCTGGGAGACCCTAAAAGGGCTGGGAGACCCCAAATGGGCTGGGAGACCCTAAAAGGGGCTGGGAGACCCCAAACGGGCTGGGAGACCCCAAAGGGGCTGGGAGACCCCAAATGGGCTGGGAGACCCTAAAAGGGCTGGGAGACCCCAAATGGGCTGAGACCCCAAATGGGCTGGGAGACCCCAAATGGGCTGGGAGACCCTAAAAGGGCTGGGAGACCCCAAACGGGCTGGGAGACCCCAAATGGGCTGGGAGACCCCAAAGGGGCTGGGAGACCCCAAATGGGCTGGGAGACCCCAAATGGGCTGAGACCCCAAATGGGCTGGGAGACCCTAAAAGGGCTGGGAGACCCCAAATGGGCTGAGACCCCAAATGGGCTGGGAGACCCCAAATGGGCTGGGAGACCCTAAAAGGGCTGGGAGACCCCAAACGGGCTGGGAGACCCCAAATGGGCTGGGAGACCCCAAAGGGGCTGGGAGACCCCAAATGGGCTGGGAGACCCCAAATGGGCTGAGACCCCAAATGGGCTGGGAGACCCTAAAAGGGCTGGGAGACCCCAAACGGGCTGGGAGACCCCAAACGGGCTGGGAGACCCCAAAGGGGCTGGGAGACCCTAAAAGGGCTGGGAGACCCTAAAAGGGCTGGGAGACCCCAAATGGGCTGAGACCCCAAATGGGCTGGGAGACCCCAAATGGGCTGGGAGACCCCAAAGGGGCTGAAAGACCCCAAATCCCCTTCCCACAGACGTGGTGGGACTGCCTAGGGTTCCTCTCTCAGAGCAGATTTAGAGGGAGATCAGGGGGGTCCCAGGGATGGGATGGAGCTGAGCTGCGGCTCGGCAGCACCCGCCGAGGGGGCTGAGAGACCCCAAAAGGGCTGGGAGACCCCAAATGGGCTGAGAGACCCCAAATGGGCTGAGAGACCCCAAATCCCCTTCCCACGGACATGATGCCACGGTTCCTCTCTCAGAGCAGGTTTAGGAGCCCATCCTGGCACAGCCAGAGCAGGTTTAGGAGCCCATCCTGGCATAGCCAGAGCAGATTTAGGAGCCCATCCTGGCACAACCAGAGCAGGTTTAAGGGCTCAGCCTGGCACAGCCAGAGCAGGTTTAGGAGCCCATCCTGGCACAGCCAGAGCAGAATTAAGGGCTCAGCCTGGCACAGCCAGAGCAGGTTTAGGAGCCCATCCTGGCACAGCCAAAGCAGATTTAGGAGCCCATCCTGGCACAGCCAGAGCAGGTTTAGGAGCCCATCCTGGCACAGCCAGAGCAGGTTTAGGAGCCCATCCTGGCACAGCCAGAGCAGAATTAAGGGCTCAGCCTGGCACAGCCAGAGCAGGTTTAGGAGCCCATCCTGGCACAGCCAAAGCAGATTTAGGAGCCCATCCTGGCACAGCCAGAGCAGGTTTAGGAGCCCATCCTGGCACAGCCAGAGCAGGTTTAGGAGCCCATCCTGGCACAGCCAGAACAGATTTAGGAGCCCATCCTGGCACAACCAGAGCAGGTTTAAGGGCTCAGCCTGGCACAGCCAGAGCAGGTTCAGGAGCCCATCCTGGCACAGCCAGAGCAGATTTAGGAGCCCATCCTGGCACAGCCAGAGCAGATTTAGGAGCCCATCCTGGCACAGCCAGAGCAGGTTTAGGAGCCCATCCTGGCACAACCAGAGCAGATTTAGGAGCCAATCCTGGCACAGCCAGAGCAGATTTAGGAGCCCATCCTGGCACAGCCAGAGCAGGTTTAAGGGCTCAGCCTGGCACAGCCAGAGCAGGTTTAGGAGCCCATCCTGGCACAGCCAGAGCAGGTTTAGGAACCCTGGCACAGCTTGGGGGGGTGCCAGGCATGGGTCAGATGGAGCCTCTTCACTCTGAATTCTTCTCCAAGGAAAAATCCACTGTAACGAAGGGAATTTAGGGCAATTGAAAGAAGGTGCAAGCTCCTTTAAAAAATAAAATCATCTCTGTTTCAGAGGCGTCCTCCTCCTCCTTTAAAAAATAAAATAATCTTTATTGTAGATTCTTTAAAAATAAAACAATCTCGAATCAAATAATTTCTTTTATAAATTAGTTTATTTTATAAAATTAAGATTTTATTATATTATTTTATTATATTTATTTTGGTTCTATTTTTTAAAATTAATATAAAAATTAATCTTTCATTTTATAAAATTTAAAAAATTATTTTAGAGCCATCCTGCTCCTCCTTTAAAAAATCAAATTATTTATTTTATAAATTAATATTTTTATTTTATAAAATCAACATTTTTATTATATAATTTTATTGTATTTGTATATAATTTTTAATTAAGTTATTTATAATATATTTATTTTATTATATTATATTTTAAATTATATTTAAATATATTTTAAATATTTTATATATTATATATTTTTATTATATTTTAAATGGATATTAAAATTAATATTTTATTTCATAAAATTGATCTTTTATTATATAATTTGCATCGTATTTATTTCGATGACATTTTAAAATTTGTATTAAATTAATATTTTATTTTATAAAATTGATCTTTTATTATATAATTTGCATCGTATTTATTTCGATGACATTTTAAAATTTGTGTTAAATTAATATTTTATTTTATAAAAATTCATATTTTTATCATATAATTTTATTATATTTATTTTTATGATATTTTTAAAATTAATATTAAAATTAATCTTTTATTTTATAAAATTAAAAAAAATCATTTTAGAGCCATGATGCCAGCATCACCCCCAGCAATGTCAGGAGCCATTCCCTGATCCTGCCTCGATTTTCCAGCCCCTCCAGCTGGTGCCCGTGCCCATCTCCCCCTCCCCGCTCCCCCTGCGGGGCTCCGGGTGACCCCGAGCAGCTCCGGGTGACAGTGATTGACGAGCCCGGGGCTGCCGCGGCAGCTGGCAGGGCACGAGGGCACGGCGGGCACCCCGCGAGGATGAGGATGGGGGCACCGGGGTGAGGCACAGGGGGTGGGGGCCCGCGGTGGGGCTGGCAGCTGGGTCTGAGCGCTGGTGGCAGTGCCAGGGACGGGGGAGGGGATGGTGCGGTGCCAGCCCAGCTGGTGCAGGAGGGAGAGGATGAGGAGGGAGGAGGGAGGAGGGTGAGGAGGGGGCTGTAGGTAGAAGGATGAGGAGGGTGCAGGAAAGAGGATGAGGAGGGCGCAGACAGAGGGATGAGGAGGGGGCTGTATGCAGGAGAATGAGGGGGGTGCAGGAAGGAGGAAGAGGAAGGTGAAGGCCCCTGATGAGGAGGGAAGAGGTGGGAGAGGAGGAGGAGGGAGAAGGAGGAAGGAGGATGAGGAGGGAGCTGTAGGTAGAAGGATGAGGAGGGCGAAGGAAAGAGGATGAGCACGGTGCATGCAGGGGGATGAGCAGGGTTCAGGCAGGAGGATGAGGAGGGTGCAGGTGGGAGGAAGAGGAGGGTGAAGGCCCCTGATGAGGAGGGAAGAGGTGGGAGAGGATGAGGAGGGAGAAGGAGGAAGGAAGGAGGATGAGGAAGGGGCTGTAGGTAGAAGGATGAGGAGGCTGCAGGAAGGAGGATGAGGAGGGTGAAGGCCCCTGATGAGGAGGGAAGAGGTGGGAGAGGAGGAGGAGGGAGAAGGAGGAAGGAGGATGAGGAGGGTGCAGACAGAGGGATGAGGAGGGGGCTGTATGCAGGAGAATGAGGAGGGTGCAGGAAGGAGGAAGAGGAGGGTGAAGGCCCCTGATGAGGAGGGAAGAGGAGGGAGAAGGAGGAAGGAGGATGAGGAGGGGGCTGTAGGTAGAAGGATGAGGAGGGTGAAGGAAAGAGGATGAGCACGGTGCATGCAGGGGGATGAGCAGGGTTCAGGCAGGAGGATGAGGAGGGTGCAGCTGGGAGGAAGAGGAGGGTGAAGGCCCCTGATGAGGAGGGAAGAGGTGGGAGAGGAGGAGGAGGGAGAAGGAGGAAGGAGGGTGAGGAGGGGGCTGTAGGTAGAAGGATGAGGAGGGTGCAGGAAAGAGGATGAGGAGGGCGCAGACAGAGGGATGAGGAGGGGGCTGTATGCAGGAGAATGAGGGGGGTGCAGGAAGGAGGATGAGGAGGGTGAAGGCCCCTGATGAGGAGGGAAGTGGTGGGAGAGGATGAGGAGGGAGGAGGAAGGAGGGTGAGGAGGGAGCTGTATGCAGGAGAATGAGGGGGGTGCAGGAAGGAGGATGAGGAGGGTGAAGGCCCCTGATGAGGAGGGAAGAGGTGGGAGAGGAGGAGGAGGGAGAAGGAGGAAGGAGGATGAGGAGGGTGCAGACAGAGGGATGAGGAGGGGGCTGTATGCAGGAGAATGAGGAGGGTGCAGGAAGGAGGAAGAGGAAGGTGAAGGCCCCTGATGAGGAGGGAAGAGGAGGGAGAAGGAGGAAGGAGGATGAGGAGGGGGCTGTAGGTAGAAGGATGAGGAGGGTGAAGGAAAGACGACGAGCACGGTGCATGCAGGGGGATGAGCAGGGTTCAGGCAGGAGGATGAGGAGCGTGCAGGTGGGAGGATGAGGATGGGGGCACGAGGGCACGGCGGGCACCCCGCGAGGATGAGGAGGGGGGCACCGGGGTGAGGGACAGGGGTGGGGGCCCGCGGTGGGGCTGGCAGCTGGGTCTGAGCGCTGGTGGCAGTGCCAGGGACGGGGGACAACTCGGACATGGAGCCTCTGGTCCCGGCCCAGCTGGTGCAGCGGGGAGGATGAGGAGGGAGGAGGAAGGAGAGGATGAGGAGGCTGCAGGAAGGAGGATGTGGAAGGGGCTGTAGGTAGGAGGATGAAGAGGGCGCAGGCAGGAGGATGAGGAGGGTTCGGGTGGGAGGAAGAGGAGGGAGGAGTAGGTAAGAGGATGGAGAGGTTGCAGGGGATGAGGAGGGAGAAGTAGGGAGAGGATGAGGAGGGTGCAGACAGAGGGGTGAGGAAGGGGCTGTCGGTAGGAGGATGAGGAGGGTTCAGGTGAGAGGAAGAGGAGGGTGCAGGAAGGAGGAGGAGGAGGAGGGTGCAGGAGAGAGGATGAGGATGGAAGAGTAGGGAGAGGATGAGGAGGGAGGAGGAAAAGGGAGAGTAGGGAGAGGACAAGGAGGGTGCAGGAAGGAGGATGAGGAGGGTGCAGGCAGAGGGCTGAGGAAGGGGCTGTGGGTAGGAGGATGAGGAGGGTTCAGGTAAGAGGATGAGGAGGGAGGAGCAGGTAGAGGATGAGGAGGGTGCAGACAGAGGGATGAGGAAGGGGCTGTAGGTAGAGGATGAGCAGGGTGCGTGCAGGAGGATGAGGAAGGTGGAGGCAGAAGGATCAGGAGGGTTCAGGCGGGAGGAAGAGGAGGGAGGAGCACGTAGAGGAGAGGAAGGTGCTGTATGCAGGAGGATGAGGAGGGTGTATGGAGGAGGATGAGGAGGGTGCAGACAGAAGGACGAGGAAGGGGCTGTGGGCAGAAGATGAGGAAGGAGGAGCAGGTAGAAAATGAAGAGGGCGCAGGCCGAGGGATGAGCAGGGTGCGTGCAGGAGGATGAGGAGGGTCCAGGTGGGAGGATGAGGAGGGTGCAGGCAGAGTGAGGAAGGCCACCAGCACATCTCACCCCCTCTCCCCTCTCCCCAGACCGTGTGCGCCGGCGGCCACCTCCCCAAAGCCTTGGGCTACCTGGAGATGGGCACCTCAGCCCTCCTCAAGGACGTGCCCTACGGTGCCCTGAACCCCCCGGCGCTCCACCCCGGGCACCTGATCCCGGCAGAGCCCCCCAGGGTGGGCACGGGGGTCCCGGCTGGCACCTCCCACAGCCCCTGGCACTGGCAGAAGAACCAAACATCCCTGGAAGCGCCGAACCCCCGCGCCCACCGCAAGCCCAGCCTCAAATCCAGCCGCGCCAAGAAGATTTTCGGCTGGGGCGATTTCTACTTCAACATCAAAACGCTCAAGTTCAGCCTCCTGGTGACGGGCAAGATCGTCGACCACATCAACGGCACCTTCAGCGTTTACTTCAGACACAACTCCTCCAGCCTGGGCAACGTCTCCGTCAGCATCGTGCCGCCCTCCAAGGCCGTGGGCTTCGAGGTGGTGGTGCCAGCCCTGCCGGGGCCGGCTCTGCGTGCCCAGCAGAGCACCCTGCCCGAGGGGCGCCCGGCCAAGGCGCTCAACTGCCACGTGGAGTACGAGAAAACCAACAGGGCCAGGAAGAACAAGCCGTGCCTCTACGACCCTTCCAAGGTTTGCTTCACCGAGCACACGCAGAGCCACGCGGCCTGGCTCTGCTCCAAGCCCTTCAAGGTCATCTGCATCTTCATCTCCTTCCTCAGCATCGACTACAAGCTGGTGCAGAAGGTCTGTCCCGACTACAACTTCCAGCAGGAAAATCCTTATTTTGGTTGATGGCAGTGGGGCCGTGAATGTGGTGGCACTTGGGGGTCTCCTCTTCATCACTGTGACCTTCAGGGCCATCTGCATCTTCATCTCCTTCCTCAGCATCGACTACAAGCTGGTGCAGAAGGTCTGTCCCGACTACAACTTCCAGCAGGATAACCCCTATTTTGGCTGATGGTAGCAGGACAGGGGTTTGGTGGCATTTGGGGGTCTCCTCTTCATCGCTGTGACCTTCAGGGTCATCTGCATCTTCATCTCCTTCCTCACCATCAAGGTGCAGAAGGTCTGTCCCGACTACAACTTCCAGCAGGAAAATCCTTATTTTGGTTGATGGCATAGGGACAGGGAGGGGTTTAGTGGCACTTTGGTGGCACTCGGCACCTTGTCACCCTCACAGGAGCCTCCTCTCCTCCTCTTCATCACTGTGACCTTCAGGGCCATCTGCATCTTCATCTCCTTCCTCAGCATCGACTACAAGCTGGTGCAGAAGGTTTGTCCCGACTACAACTTCCAGCAGGATAACCCCTATTTTGGCTGATGGCAGTGGGACAGGGGCATTTGGGGGGTCCTTGTTACCCCCATGAGAGCCTCCTCTTCATCACTGTGACCTTCAAGGTCTTCTGCATCTTCATCTCCTTCCTCAGCACCGATGGTGCAGAAGGTCTGTCCCGACTACAACTTCCAGCAGGAAAATCCCAATTTTGGTTGATGGCAGTG
This sequence comes from Melospiza melodia melodia, assembly GCF_035770615.1. Lineage (NCBI taxonomy): Eukaryota > Metazoa > Chordata > Aves > Passeriformes > Passerellidae > Melospiza > Melospiza melodia. The sequence goes on from NC_086224.1 coordinate 1,513,886, forward strand.
GGGCAGTGAATGTGGTGGCACTTGGGGGTCTCCTCTTCATCACTGTGACCTTCAGGGCCATCTGCATCTTCATCTCATTCCTCACCATCGATTACAAGCTGGTGCAGAAGGTCTGTCCTGACTACAACCTCCAGCAGGAAAATCCTTATTTCGGCTGATGGCAGCGGGGCAGGGTTTTGGTGGCACCCACAGGAGCCTCCTCTTCATCACTGACCTTCAAGGCCATCTGCGTCTTCATCTCCTTCCTCACCATCGATGATTCAATTACAAGCTGGTGCAGAAGGTCTGTCCTGACTACAACCTCCAGCAGGAAAATCCTTATTTTGGCTGATGGCGGTGAGGCAGGGTTTTGGTGGCACCCACAGGAGCCTTTTCTCCTCCTCTTCATCACTGTGACCTTCAAGGTCTTCTGCATCTTCATCTCCTTCCTTAGCATCGATGGTGCAGAAGGTCTGTCCTGACTACAACTTCCAGCAGGAAAATCCTTATTTCGGCTGATGGCAGTGGGGCACTGGATTTGGTGGTATTTGGGGTCCCTGTCAGCCTCCTCTTCATCATTCTGGCCTTCAAGGTCACAGGAGCCTCCTGTTCATCACTGACCTTCAAGGCCATCTGCATCTTCATCTCCTTCCTCACCATCGATGATTCAATTACAAGCTGGTGCAGAAGGTCTGTCCTGACTACAACCTCCAGCAGGAAAATCCTTATTTTGGCTGATGGCAGTGAGGCAGGGTTTTGGTGGCACCCACAGGAGCCTTTTCTCCTCCTCTTCATCACTGTGACCTTCAAGGTCTTCTGCATCTTCATCTTCCTCAGCATCGATGGTGCAGAAGGTCTGTCCCGACTACAACTTCCAGCAGGAAAATCCCAATTTTGGTTGATGGCAGCGGGAACAGGGGCGGTTTTGGTGGCACCCACAGGAGCCTCCTCTTCATCACTGTGACCTTCAGGGTCATCTGCATCTTCATCTCCTTCCTCAGCATCGATTACAAGCTGGTGCAGAAGGTCTGTCCCGACTACAACTTCCAGCAGGAAAATCCCCATTTTCAGCAAGAAAATCCCAATTTTGGCTGATGGCAGCAGGACAGGGGTGGGTTGGTGGCACTTTGGTGGCACTTGGCACCTTGTCACCCCCACTGCAGCCTCCTCTTCATCACTCCAAGCCCTTCAAGGCCATCTGCATCTTCATCTCCTTCCTCAGCATCGACTACAAGCTGGTGCAGAAGGTTACAACTTCCAGCAAGAAAATCCCAATTTTGGCCGACGGCAGCGGGGCAGGGGGGTTTGGTGGCATTTGGGGGTCCCTGTCACCCCCTCTGCAGCCTCCTCTTCCTCACTCCGTGCTGGGTTGTGGGACAGTTGGTGCTGGGGGTCCAGGACCCCACCCAAAGCTGTTCCATCATTGGGGTTCAGTTGGGGCCAGGGTTTGTGGGTTCCACCCCAAAACGACATCCCAGCCCTGCAGCACAATGGGGTACAGGCAGTTCTGGGGGTCCCACCCATCCACTGGGACCCCATCATTGGGGTACACCTTTTTTTGGGGGTCCCCCATTGAGACCCCAGCACTGCAGCCCCCTATTCTAGGGTACACCTTGTTTTTTGGGTCCCCTCCAATCCTGAGACCCCATCCCTGGGGTACATCTGTTTTTGGGGGGGTCCCCTCCATCCCCTGAGACCCCATAATTGGGGTACACCTGTTCTGGGGGTCCCCTGTTGAGACCCATAATTGGGGTACACCTGCTCTGAGGGTCCCCATTGAGCCCCCATCCCTGGGGTACACCTTTCTTGGGGGGTCCCCTCCACCCATGAGGCCCCATTATTGGGGTACACCTTGTTTTGGGGTGCCCCATTGAGACCCATCATTGGGGTACATCTGTTTTTGGGGATCCCCCATTGAGACCCATCACTGCAGTCCCCGATTCTGGGGTACACCTTTTTTGGGGGGTCCCCTCCACCTCTGAGACCCCATAATTGGGGTACACCTTGTTTTGGGGTTCCCCCATTGAGACCCATCATTGGGGTACACCTGCTCTGAGGGTCCCCATTGAGCCCCCATCCCTGGGGTACACCTTTTTTTGGGGGTCCCTTCCATCCCTGAGACCCCATAATTGGGGTACACATTTTTTTGGGGTCCCCTGTTGAGACCCATCACTGGGGTACATCTGTTTTTGGAGATCCCCCATTGAGACCTCATCACTGCAGCCCCCCATTCTGGGGTACACCTTGTTTTGGGGGTCCCTTCCACCCCAGAGACCCCATAATTGGGGTACACACTTTTTTGGGGTCCCCCATTGAGACCCATCATTGGGGCACATCTGTTTTTGGGGTCCCCCATTGAGACCCATCATTGGGGTACATCTTTTTTGGGGGGTCCCCTCCACCCCTGAGACCCCATAATTGGGGTACACCTGTTCTGGGGGTCCCCATCATTGGGGTACATCTGTTTTTGGAGATCCCCCATTGAGACCCATCACTGCAGCCCCCCATTCTGGGGTACACCTTTTTTTTGGGGGGTCTCTTCCACCCCAGAGACCCCATCATTGGGGTACACATTTTTTTGGGGTCCCCCATTGAGACCCATCATTGGGGTACACCTTATTTTGGGGTCCCCCATTGAGACCCATCATTGGGGTACATCTGTTTTTGGGGATCCTCCATTGAGACCCATCACTGCAGCCCCCGATTCTGGGGTACACATTTTTTGGGGGTCCCCTCCACCTCTGAGACCCCATCATTGGGGTACACCTTGTTTTGGGGTCCCTCATTGAGACCCCATAATTGGGGTACACCTTGTTTTGGGGTCCCCCATTGAGACCCATCATTGGGGTACATCTTTTTGGGGGGTCCCCTCCACCCCTGAGACCCCATAATTGGGGTACACCTGTTCTGGGGGTCCCCATCATTGGGGTACATCTGTTTTTGGAGATCCTCCATTGAGACCCATCACTGCAGCCCCCCATTCTGGGGTACACCTTTTTTTTGGGGGGTCTCTTCCACCCCAGAGACCCCATCATTGGGGTACACACTTTTTTGGGGTCCCCCATTGAGACCCCATCATTGGGGTACATCTTTTTTGGGGGGTCCCCTCCACCCCTAAGACCCCGTAATTGGGGTACATCTTGTTTTGTGGTCCCCCATTGAGACCCCATCATTGGGGTACACCTTTTTTTGGGGGGGTCTCTTCCACCCCAGAGACCCCATCATTGGGGTACACATTTTTTTGGGGTCCCCCATTGAGACCCCATCATTGGGGTACACCTTGTTTTGGGGGTGGTCCCAGCCCCTTCCCCCACCGACACCCCATCACTGCAACACTGGGAAATCCCGGACCCCCAAAAACCCCTTGAGACCCCTCCCCACTCTCCAAAACCCCTTGAGACCCCCCCAAAAACCCCTTGAGACCCCCCAAAAACCCCTTGAGACCCCTCCCCACCCCCCAAAACTCCACTCCTGCCCCCCCCTCATTGGGTACAACTGGTGCTGGGGGTCCCGACCCCCCCCCCCCCAAACCACTGAGACCCCTCCCCACCCATCGAGGTCTCCCCAAATTCAGCTTCGGGGAACCCCCCCATGCTTGGGGGGCACTGGGGGGCGATGCCACCTTTAGGGGGGCACAGGGGGGGGCACATGTGGGTGCTTTTTGGGGGGGGTCTCAGTCCTTGTGCCCCCTCCTCTCGGGGGCTTCTTCTGCATCTTTTTGGGGGTTTTGGGGTTTGTTTTTTTTTTTTTGTACAGAAAATGAAAATGGAAAAAAAGAGGAAAATAAAGAAAAAAAAAAAAAGGCTGGGAAATGAAAAGGGAGTTTGTGGGTCCTGCCATGAATGGGGGGACCTCAAAATTCGGGGTGGGGGACCCTAAAATTAAGGATGTGGAGTGCAAGAATGGGGGACCCCAAAATTAGGGATGGGGTGTGCGAGGATCCCAAAATTAGGGATAGGGGTGCAGGGATGGGGGACCCCAAAATTAGGGATGGAGGTGAAAGGACCCCAAAACTCGGGATGGGGACCCCAAAATTGGGGAAGGGGGGTGCAAGGATGGGGACGCTAAAATTGGGGATGGGGGGTGGAAGGACCCCAAAATTGGGGATGGGGGGTACAAGGACCCCAAAATTAAGGATGGGGGGCGCAAAATCCCAAAATTAGGAATGGAGGTGCAAGGATGGGGGGACCCCAAAATTAGGGATATGGGGGTGGAATGTTGAGGGATCCCAAAATTAGGGGTGGGGGGTGGAAAGACGGGGGACCCCAGAATTAGGGATGGGGGGTGGAAAGAAGGGGGACCCCAAAATTAGGGATGGGGGGTGGAAAGAAGGGGGACCCCAAAATTAGGGATGGGGGTGGAAAGAAGGGGGACCCCAAAATTAGAGATGGGGGGTGAAAAGAAGGGGGACCCCAAAATTAGGGATGGGGGGTGGAAAGAAGGGGGACCCCAGAATTAGGGATGGGGGACCCCAAAATTAGAGATAGGGGGGTGCAAAGATGGGGGACTCTAAAATTCGAGATGGGAGTGCAGGGATCGGGGACCAAAATTCGGGATGGGGGACCCCAAAGTTAGGGATAGGGAAGGTGGAAGGACGGGGGACCCCAAAATTGGGGATGGAGGACCCCAAAATTAAGGGTGGGGGACCCCAAAATTCGGGATGGGGGGTGAAAGGACCCCAAGATTCGGGATGGGGAGTGCAGGGATCGGGGCCCAAAATTCGGGATGGGGACCCCAAAATTTGGGATGGGGGTGCAGGGACCCCAAAATTAGGGATAGGGACCCCAAAATTTGGGATGGGGTGCAGGGACCCCAAAATTGGGGATAGGGACCCCAAAATTTGGGATGGGGACCCCAAAATTTGGGATGGGGGTGCAGGGACCCCAAAATTAGGGATAGAGACCCCAAAATTTGGGATGGGGACCCCAAAATTTGGGATGGGGGTGCAGGGACCCAAAATTAGGGATAGGGACCCCAAAATTTGGGATGGGGGAGCAGGGACCCCAAAATTGGGGATGGGGGGGTGCAAAGATGGGGGACCCCAAAATTCGGGGGTGGGGGTGCAGGGACCGGGCTGACCCCCGGTTTCGGGGGGGGGTGGGGGAGGTCTCGCCCCTCCCCTTTCCCGTCGGCCCCCGCGGCCCCGGTGGCTCCGCCCTCCCGGCAGCGCGCGCCTGGGGGCGGGGCCAGGCGGGGGCCGGGACCGGCACCGGCACCGGGAACCGGGACCCGGCCGGACCCACGTGCGGCGCTGGGCGAGATGTGGCCGCTCCGGCTGGGCACGGTGAGAACGGGAACGGGAACCGGGCCGGGGTGAGGGGGGAGGCCCGGTTACCGGGATGGATCCCGGTAATGATCCCCGGTAAGGATCCCTGGTCCCCGGTAAGGGTTCCCGGTAAAGATCCCCGGTAAGGGTTCACGGTAATGATCCCCGGTAACGATCCCCAGTTCCCGGTAAGGATCCTGGTAAGGAATCCCCAGTTCCCGGTAAGGATCCCCGGTTCCCGGTAGGGATCATGGTAATAATCCCCGGTAATGATCCCCGGTTCCCGGTAAGGGTTCCCGGTAATGATCCCCGGTAAGGATCCCCGGTGAGGACCCCCGGTAATGAACCCCGGCTCGGATCCCGGTTCCCAGTGAAGATCCCCGGTTCCCGCATCCCCCGGCGGCTCCCGCTGCGCAGAAAGTCCCGGTTACCGGAGGGAGAGTCCCGGACCTCAAACGGGTCCCGGGTCCCGTTCCCGGTGGCTCTCGGTGCTCACAGGGGTCCCGGTACACGGCGGGACAGTCCCGGTATCCGGTACACGGTTGGGGGGACACGCACCGGGGTCCCCCGGTGCACGGGCAGCCCAAACCCCAAACGGGTCCCGGTCCCCGGTGTGGGGGGGTCCCGCTCCCCGTTACCGGCGGGGGTTGTCCCGGTACCCCCCGTTCCCCCTCAGTGTGCCCCTTCGTTCCGGGAGGGTCTCAATTCCATCCCGCTCCTCTTCCTCCCCTCTGAGCACCGGGACCCCCATCCCGGTAACGGGACCCCCCCCATCCCGGTACCGCGTGCCTTCCCCCGCCCCTCACGGACTTTGTGTCGGTCCCAAAGTCCCCGGGGCCGGTCCCGGCCCCGCCACCCCCGGCCTTGGCCCCTGCCCGGTGCCCGCGGGTGATGCAATGGGGCGGCCGCGGTTACATCACCCGGGAACCGAACCGGGGGCACCGGCGGTGGGCACGGGGGGGTCCCGAGCACCGGGGGGCACCGGGGGGCACCGGGGATGGGTATGGGGGGGGTTCCCCATGTGCCTTGTGGGGTCCTTGGGGTCCCCATGTGCCCCATGTCCCCCCTCCCCATTTCGTGCAGACCCTGCAGCGCTGGGGGTCTCACACCGTGTCCCCCCTCCCCATTTCCATCCTGAGGGTCCCAGGGGGTCTCACACCGTGTCCCCCCTCCCCATTTCCATCCTGAGGGTCCCAGGGGGTCTCACACCGTGTCCCCCCTCCCCATTTCCATCCTGAGGGTCCCAGGGGGTCTCACACCGTGTCCCCCCTCCCCATTTCCATTCTGAGGGTCCCAGGGGGGGTCTCACACCGTGTCCCCCCTCCCCATTTCCATCCTGAGGGTCCCAGGGGGGTCTCACACCGTGTCCCCCCTCCCCATTTCCATCCTGAGGGTCCCAGGGGGTCTCACACCTTGTCCCCCCTCCCCATTTCCATCCTGAGGGTCCCAGGGGGTCTCACACCGTGTCCCCCCTCCCCATTTCCATCCTGAGGGTCCCAGGGGGGTCTCACACCGTGTCCCCCCTCCCCATTTCCATCCTGAGGGTCCCAGGGGGTCTCACACCGTGTCCCCCCTCCCCATTTCCATTTCTGAGGGTCCCAGGGGGTCTCACACCGTGTCCCCCCTCCCCATTTCCATCCTGAGGGTCCCAGGGGGTCTCACACCGTGTCCCCCCTCCCCATTTCCATCCTGAGGGTCCCAGGGGGTCTCACACCGTGTCCCCCTCCCCATTTCCATTCTGAGGGTCCCAGGGGGTCTCACACCTTGTCCCCCTCCCCATTTCCATTCTGAGGGTCCCAGGGGGGTCTCACACCGTGTCCTCCTCCCCATTTCCATCCTGAGGGTCCCAGGGGGTCTCACACCGTGTCCCCCTCCCCATTTCCATCCTGAGGGTCCCAGGGGGTCTCACACCGTGTCCCCCCTCCCCATTTCCATCCTGAGGGTCCCAGGGGGGTCTCACACCGTGTCCCCCTCCCCATTTCCATTCTGAGGGTCCCAGGGGGTCTCACACCGTGTCCCCCCTCCCCATTTCCATCCTGAGGGTCCCAGGGGGTCTCACACCGTGTCCCCCCTCCCCATTTCCATCCTGAGGGTCCCAGGGGGTCTCACACCGTGTCCCCCTCCCCATTTGGTGCAGACCCTGCAGCGCTGGGGGTCCCGGCTGGGCACGGGCACCCTGCGGGCACAGCACGGAGCCGCCGCCACCGCTGCCCCCGGGCACTGCCCGGGCTGGACGGGCCAGGAGAGCCTGGCCCAGAGCGACCCCGAGCTCTGGAGCCTCCTGCAGAAGGAGAAGGATCGGCAGTGCCGGGGGCTGGAGCTCATCGCCTCCGAGGTGGGGCTGGGGGCGTGGGGAGGGGTGGGGTCAGGCCCGGAGGGTTTGGGTTGGGTTTGGTTTGGTTTGGTTTGGGAGGCTTGGGAGGGGGTGAAGGTGGGACTTGGGGGGCTTGGGAAGAGTTGGGGTCAGGCCCGGAGGGGTTGGGAAGGGTTTGGGTTGGGTTGAGTTTGATTTGGGAGGCTTGGGAAGGGGTCAAGGTGGGACTTGAGGGGCTTGGGAAGGGGTGGGGTTGGGCCTGGAGGGGTTGGGAAAGAGGTTGGGCAGGGGTTTGGGGGCTTGAGGGGATTAGAAAGGGGTGAGGGTGGGCTCGGGGGGCTTGGGAAGGGGTGGGTAGGGTTGGGACGGTGTGAAAGGGTTGGGGTTGTGCTTGGGGTACCCCCTGTTTAGGGGGGTTTGGCTGCTCCGATTCCCATCCCTGTCCCAGTCCCCAGTTGGGGGGATCCTGGTGCCCCTGTTCTCCCCCTGTGTGCCCCTTCCCCAACCTCCATCATCCCTGGGGGTCTCAGTTCCATCCCATCCTCCTCTTCACCCCTGGCTGATCAGCAGGACCCCCATCCTGGTGTTGTGTGTCCCCCCCCCCCAAACCCCCCTGTCCATCCCAAAGTCCCCAGGGCTGTGACAGCCACCACCACCAGCCTTGGTCCCTCCACAGGGTGGGCTCAGCTTGGGGTACCCCCTGTTTTTGGGGTTTGGCTGCTCTGATTCCCATCCCTGTCCCCGCTGGGAGGGTCCCAGTGCCCCCTGTGTGCCCCTTCCTCCACCCTCCATCATCCCTGCGGGTCTCAATTCCATCCCATCCTCCTCCTCACCCCCATCCTGGTGTTGTGTGTGTCCCCCCTGTCCATCCCAAAGTCCCCAGCCTTGGTTCCCTGCCCATAGGGTGGGCTCATACTTGGGGTGCCCCCTGTTTTTGGGGGTTTGCCTGCTCTGATTCCCATCCATTTTTTTCCCCCCACCCAGAATTTCTGCAGCCGGGCAGCTCTGGAGGCCCTGGGCTCCTGCCTGAACAACAAATACTCAGAGGGCTATCCTGGGAAGAGGTGAAGTGGGGAGTGGGTTGGGGTTCAGGGACGGGCTGGGGGCTCCCCAGGGGTGATGCCTTGTGAGGGCTGACCTGGAACTGAGCTAAGGAATAAATGGGGATTTATTAAGAGGCCTCAACAGATCCACCTTGGGCAAAGAGGAGTTGTCAGAACATATCACAGTGACCCCCTGGTGTCCCCAGGAACTATGGGGGTGCCAAGGTGGTGGATCAGATCACTCCTGTGGGGTCAGGCTGGCAGTGGGTATTGGAATATTACCAATGTTGCTGGACAGGACGTGCCTGAGCTTGTCTGGCCCTTGGTGCTGAACCAAAAGGCAGCAACTGTGGTGATTTCACCCCAAAAACACTTTTGGCTGGCTGGATGCTGCAGCTGAGCCCTTGGAGACGAGTCCAGGCGTGCAGGAGCTCAGGTTTTTCTCCACTGGAGAAGCTTTAAGGCCATGGTGAAGGAAAGGAGTTGAGTTCTGATGGAGGGTTTGGATCCAGAGCTTTGTTGTGGCCCACTCTGAATGCAGCAACAGCTCCAGCAGAACTCCCCAATTCCGTGGTTGTTGTTCCTTTTAACCCCAGGGAGAGGGGGAGGGAAGGGGTAGGGAGCCACCAACCAGGTACAGGAGGGGAGGGACAAAGGGACAAAGGACACCTGGATGGCCCAATGTCCCCCAGGGGTAGAGGGCATCCTTTGGATCTGCCAATTCTGGAATGCCAGGACTGACAGACAGTGCTGGGAGGGGAAGGGAGAGGTGTCTGACACACGTGGCAGGGAATGATCAGGGGAGGGACCCGAGGTTCTGAGGTAAACCCTGAAATCACAACGCAACAAGTGGGGACCCCCTGGTGACCCTGTGCTGTCCCCATGTACCATGGGGGTGCCGAGGTGGTGGATCAGGTCACTCCCATGGGGTCAGGGTGGCAATGGTGACCCTGTGCTGTCCCCAGGCACTGTGGTGGTGTCAAGGTGGTGGATCAGGTCACTCCCATGGGGTCATGGTGGCAATGATGACCCTGTGCTGTCCCCAGGTACTACGGGGGTGCCGAGGTGGTGGACCAGATCGAGCTGCTGTGCGAGCAGAGGGCTCTGGAGGCGTTTGACCTGGACCCTGCACGCTGGGGTGTCAATGTCCAGCCCTACTCGGGCTCCCCGGCCAACCTGGCGGCCTACACGGCCCTGCTGCAGCCCCACGAGCGCCTGATGGGGCTGGACCTGCCCGACGGGGGACAGTAAGGGGGGATTTGGGGCTGGAGATTTGGGATATAGGACCAGTACATGGGGATTTGGGGATTGGGGTTGGGGATTTGGGGATTGGGAATTGGATCTGCCCAACCTGGCGGCCTACACGGCCCTGCTGCAGCCCCACGAGCGTCTGATGGGGCTGGACCTGCCCGACGGGGGACAGTAAGGGGGGATTTGGGGCTGGAGATTTGGGGATTTGGGATATAGGACCAGTACATGGGGATTTGGGGATTGGGGTTTGGGATTTGGGGGTTGGGAATTGGGGAATTGGACCTGCCCAACCTGGCGGCCTACACGGCCCTGCTGCAGCCCCACGAGCGCCTGATGGGGCTGGACCTGCCCGACGGGGGACAGTAAGGGGGGATTTGGGGCTGGAGATTTGGGGATTTGGGATATAGGACCAGTACATGGGGATTTGGGGATTTGGGGATTGGGGTTGGGGATTTGGGGGTTGGGAATTGGACCTGCCCAACCTGGCGGCCTACACGGCCCTGCTGCAGCCCCACGAGCGCCTGATGGGGCTGGACCTGCCCGACAGGGGACAGTAAGGGGGGATTTGGGGGGTTTTGGGGTTGGGGATTGGGGATTTGGGGATTGGGAGTTTGGGATGTAGGGCCAGTATGTGAGGATTTGGGGATTGGGGAGTTTGGGATTGGGGAATTGCGATGTAGGGCCAGTACATGGGGATTGGGGGGGATTGGGAGTTGGGGAATGGGGGATTGGGAATTGAGGGATTGGGAATTGGGGAATTTGGGATTGGGAATTGGGATGTTGGGACTTGGGGATTGGGAATTGAGGAACTGGGAAATTGGGAATTGGGAACTGGGGAAATGGGATGTAGGGACAGTACATGGGGAATTGAGGGATTGGGAATTGGGGGATTAAGGATTGAGGATTGGAGATTGGGGATTGGGAGTTGGGAGAATGGGGATTGGGGGAATTGGGGATTGAGGATTGAGGATTGGGGATTGGGAATTGGAGAATTGGGAAATTGGACCTGCCCGATGGGGCTCAGTGCGTGGGGCCTGGGGGGATTGGGGATTGGGAGTTGGGAATTGGGGGAATGGGGGATTGGGGAATTGAGGATTGGGGGTTTGGGGATTGGGGAATTGAGGATTGGGGGAATTGGGATGTACATGGGGAACGGGGAATTGGGGGGAGTTGGGAATTGATGGAACATCTTCCCAGGGCCTACCCTAATATTTTCCCAGGCCCAGCCTTTCTTTCCAACTGCCCTGAATATCCCATTGTTTTCCCCCCACTTCCCCCCATTTTTCTGCATTTTCCCCCCATTTTTCCCCCATATTATCCCCATTTCTCCCGTGTTATCCTCATTTTATCCCATGATTTTATCCCCAGTTTTATCCCCATTTTTCCCCTATTTATTTTATCCCCGTTCCCTTCCCAGCCTCACCCACGGTTACATGACGGACACCAAGCGGATCTCGGCCACCTCCATCTTCTTCGAGTCCATGCCCTACAAGCTGGATGTGAGCTGGGGACAAAGTGGGGGTCTGGGGAGAGTGTCACCAGGGTGACCTGTCTGTCTGTCTGTCTGTCCCTGGGCTGACTGACCTGTCTCTCTGTCTGTCCATCCCCGGAGTGACTAACCTGTCTGTCTCTCCCTGGGCTGATTGACCTGTCTGTCTGTCCTTGGGCTGACTGATCTGTCTGTCTGTTTGTCTGTCCCTGGACTGACTGACCTCTCTGTCTGTCCTTGCACTGACCAATCTGTCTGTCTGTCCATCCCTTCACTGACTGACCCGTTTGCCTGTTCCTTGACTGACCAATGTGTGTGTCTGTCTGTCGCTGGACTGACTAACCTGTCTCTCTGTCCCTGGGCTGACTGACCTGTCTGTCAGTCTATCTGTCTATCCCAGAACTGACTGACCAATGTGTCTGTCTGTCCTTGGGCTCTGACTGACCCGTCTGTCTGTCCATCCATCCCGGGCTGACTGACCTGTCTGTCCCTCCTTGGACCGACTAACCTGTCTGTCTGTCCCTGGGCTGACTGACCTGTCTGTCTGTCTATCTGTCTATCCCAGAACTGACTGACCAATGTGTCTGTCTGTCCGTGGGCTCTGACTGACCCGTCTGTCCCTCCCTGGTCTGTCTGACCTGTCTGTCTATCCCTGGGCTGACTGACCTATCTGTCTATCTGTCCTTGGACTGACTGACCTGTCCATCCGTGGTCTCTCTGACCTGTCTGTCCCTCCCTCGTCTGTCTGACCTGTCTGTCCGTCCGTCTGTCCGTCCCAGCCCGCCACAGGCCTCATTGACTACGCCCAGCTGGAGGCGACCGCGCGGCTATCCCTGCACTGACCCATCTGTCTATCTGTCCCTGGGCTCACCGACCACTCGGTCAGTCTGTCTGTCCGTCTGTCCCTCCCTGGACTGTCTGACCTGTCCGTCTGTCCGTCCCAGCCCGCCACAGGCCTCATTGACTACGCCCAGCTGGAGGTGACGGCGCGTCTGTTCCGTCCCCGCCTGATCATCGCGGGCACCAGCGCCTACGCCCGCCTCATCGACTACGCCCGCATCAGGAGGGTGAGGAGGGGTCCTGGGGGGCTCAGGGGGGCTTTGGGGACAGCAGGTGACCCTGGTGGGTGTCCCCAGGTGGGTGTCCCCAGGTGAGTGTCCCCAGGTGGGTGTCCCTGGTGGGTGTCCCCAGGTGGGTGTCCCCAGGTGGGTGTCCCCAGGTGGGTGTCCCTGGTGGGTGTCTCCCGCCTCATCGACTACGCCCGCATCAGGAGGGTGAGGAGGGGTCCTGGGGGGTCCTGGGGGGCTCAGGGGGGCTTTGGGGACAGCAGGTGACCCTGGTGGGTGTCCCCAGGTGGGTGTCCCCAGGTGAGTGTCCCCAATGGGTGTCTCTGGTGGGTGTCTCCCGCCTCATCGACTGCACCCGCGTCAGGAGGGTGAGGAGGGCTCTGGGGGGCTCTGGGGGGCTCAGGGGGGTCCTGGGGGGCTCAGGGGGGCTTTGGGGACAGCAGGTGACCCTGGTGGGTGTCCCCAGGTGGGTGTCCCCAGGTGGGTGTCCCCAGGTGGGTGTCCCCAATGGGTGTCTCTGGTGGGTGTCTCCCGCCTCATCGACTATGCCCGCGTCAGGAGGGTGAGGAGGGGTCCTGGGGGCTCTGGGGGGCTCAGGAGGGCTTTGGGGACAGCAGGTGACCCTGGTGGGTGACCCCAGGTGGGTGTCCCCAGGTGAGTGTCCCCAATGGGTGTCTCTGGTGGGTGTCTCCCGCCTCATCGACTACGCCCGCATCAGGAGGGTGAGGAGGGGTCGTGGGGGGCTCAGGGGGTCGTGGGGGCCTCTGGGGGGCTCAGGGGGGCTTTGGGAGGTTCTGGGGACAGCAGGTGACCCCTGTGGGTGTCCCCCCCCAGGTGTGTGACGAGGTCAAGGCCTACCTGCTGGCAGACATGGCCCACATCAGCGGGCTGGTGGCCGCCAAGGTGATCCCGTCCCCCTTCGAGCACGCGGACGTCGTCACCAGCACCACGCACAAGACACTGAGGGGGGCCAGGTGGGACCACCGGGACCCCCATGGGAGGGGGTGGGACCCCGAGAGCCCCTTGGGGGGGCTGGGAATCAGGGAGATCCTCGGGGGGCTGGGAATGAGGGAGCACCATGGGAATTGAGGAGCTTCTTGGGGGGCTGGGAATGAGGGACCCCCTTGTGGGGCTGCGAGCCCCTTGGGGAGCTGGGAATGAGGGATTCAGGGACCCCCTTGGGAGGTTGGGACTGAAGGAGCTCCTTGTGGGGCTGGGACCCAGGGAGCCCCAGGTGCACCCCAAGGGGATCCCAAGGTGGGACCCTGTGAGCTCCTTGTGGGGCTGGGACTGAAGGAGCCATTTGAGGGGCTGGGAATGAGGGGGATCCTTGGGGGTCTGGGACCTGTGAGCCCCTGGGGGACTGGGACTGAAGGAGCCCCTTGGGGAGCTGGGATTGGGGGATTCAGGGAGTCCCTTGGGGGGCTGAGACCCCAAGGAGCCCCAGGGAGCTCCAGGTGCACCCCAAGGGGACCCCAAGGTGCTCCAGGCTGGGACCCTGTGACCCCCTTGGGGGGCTGGGACTGAAGGACCCCCTTGGGAGGCTGGGACCCTGTGAGCCCCTTGTGGGGCTGGGAATGAGGGACCCCCTTGGGGAGTGGGGAATGAGGGAGCCCTTTGGGGGGTTGAGACTCTGGGAGCTTCTTGTGGGGCTGGGACTGAAGGGCCTTCTTGGGGGGCTGGGACTCCGGGAGCTTTTGGGGGGTCTGGGAGCCTGTGAGCCCCTTAAAGGACTGGGACCCCAAGAGCTTCTTGAGGGGTTGGGACTGAGGGAGCCCCTTGGGGATCTGGGACCCCAGGGAGCCCCAGGTGCACCCCAAGGGGACCCCAAAGTGCCCCAGGCTGGGACCCTGTGAGCCCCTTGTGGGGCTGGGAATGAGGGACCCCCTTGGGGAATGGGGAATGAGGGACCTTCTTGGGGGGCTGGGACCCCAAAGAGCCCCAGGTGCACCCCAAGGGGACCCCAAAGTGCCCACCCAGGCTGGGATCCTGTGAGCCCTTTTGGGGGTGGAGAATGAGGGGCCCCCTTGGGGGGCTGGGATTCAGGGACCACCATGGGGGTCTGGGGCTCAGGGAGCCCTTTGTGGGGCTGGGAGCCCATGAGCTCCTTGTGGGGCTGAGACTGAAGGAGCTCCTTGGGGATCTGTGACCCTGTGAGCTCCTTGTGGGGCTGGGAATGTGGGATCCCCTTTGGGGGGCTGGGAATGTGGGATCCCCCTTTGGGGGGCTGGGAATGTGGGGTCCCCCTTGGGGGTGGGGAATGAAGGAGCTTCTTGGGGGGGCTGGGACCCTGTGAGCTCTTTAGGGTCTGGGAATGAGGGACCCCCTTATGGGGCTGGGAATGAAGGAGCCCCTTGGGGGGCTGGGAATGAAGGAACCCCTTTGGGGGGCTGGGAATGAAGGAACCCCTTTGGGGGGCTGGGGCTCAGGGAGTCCCTTGGGGGGCTGGGAATGTGGGGTCCCCCTTGGGGGTGGGGAATGAAGGAGCTTCTTGGGGGTCTGGGAGCCTTTGAGCTCTTTGGGGTCTGGGAATGAGGGACCCCCTTATGGGGCTGGCACTGAAGGAACCCCTTTGGGGGGCTGGGAATGTGGGGTCCCCCTTGGGGGTGGGAAATGAAGGAGCTTCTTGGGGGGCTGGGAGCCTGTGAGCCCTTTGGGGGCTGGGAATGAGGGACCCCCTTATGGGGCTGGGACTGAAGGAACCCCTTTGGGGGGCTGGCACTGAAGGAGCCCCTTGTGGGGCTGCAATGAGGGAGCCTTTTGGGGGGCTGGGACCCAGGGACCCCCTTGTGGGGCTGAGACCCTGTGAGCTCTTTGGGAATGAAAGAGCCCCAGTGAGGGGCTGGGATTGAGGGACCCCCTTTGGGGGGCTGGGACTGAGGGACCCCCATGGGGGTTTGGGACGCTCTGAGCCCCTTGGTGGTCTGGGAACGAAGGAGCCCCTTGAACGTCCCCACGGGCAGCAGAGGTGACAGTGTCCCCTTGCCACCAGGTCAGGGCTGATCTTCTACCGCAAGGGCGTGCGCTCCGTGGATAAGAAGACGGGCAAGGAGACGCTCTACGACCTGGAGGACAGGATCAACTTCTCCGTGTTCCCCTCGCTGCAGGGGGGACCCCACAACCACGCCATCGCTGCCGTGGCCGTGGCCCTCAAACAGGTCTGGGCTGGGGACGGGGTGTCCTGTGTGCCCCCTGTGTTTGGGGTGGGCTGTTGGGGTGTCCCCCCTCGGCTGTAGGCTGTCCTGTGCCCCCCCTGTCCTCTTGGGGTGTCCCCTGTGCTGTGGGGTGTCCCCTGTACTTATGGGGTGTCCCCCTGTGCTATGGGCTGAACCCCCTGTGGTGATGGAGTGTCCCCCCTGTGTCCCCTGTCCTGATGGGGTGTCCCCCTGTGCTATGGGCTGAACCCCCTGTGGTGATGGAGTGTCCCCCCTGTGTCCCCTGTGCTATGGGGTGTCCCTGTCCTGTTGGGGTGTCCCCAGGCTGATGGGGTGTCCCCCCACGATGGAGTGTTGGGGTGTCCCCCTGTCCTGATGGGGTGTCCCCCCTGTGCTGTGGGGTGTCCCCTGTTCTATGGGGTGTCCCCAGGCTGATGGGGTGTCCCCCCATGATGGGGTGTTGGGGTGTCCCCCTTGTGCTGTGGGGTGTCCTGTGTCCCCCCCGTGCTGTGGGGTGTCCCCTATGTCCCCCTTGTGCCATGGGGTGTTTCCCCTGGGGTGTTGGGGTGTCCCCCTGTGATATGGGGTGTCCCCTGGTCTGATGGGGTGTTGGGGTGTCCCCTGTGCTATGGGGTGTCCCCTGGTCTGATGGGGTGTTGGGGTGTCCCCAGGCTGATGGGGTGTCCCCCCTGTGCTATGGAGTATTGGGGTGTCCCCCTTGTGCTATGGGGTGTCCCCCCTGGGGTGTAGGGGTGTCCCCCTGTGCTATGGGGTGTCCCCCTGTGCTATGGGGTGTCCCCTGGTCTGATGGGGTGTTGGGGTGTCCCCTGTGCTATGGGGTGTCGCCTGTGCTGTGGGGTGGTCCCGCATGTGCTGTGGGGAGTTGGGGTGTCCCCCCTGTACTTATGGGGTGTTGGGGTGTCTGTGGGGTGTCCCCCTGTGCTATGGGGTGTGCCCCCTGTGTCCCCCTGTGCTATTGGGTGTCCCCATGCTGATGGGGTGTCTCCTGTCTTATGGGGTGTTGGGGTGTCCCCTCTATCCTGTAGGGGTGTCCCCCCTGTCCTATTGGGGTGTCCCCACGCCAATGGTGTCCCCTGTTCTGTTGGGGTTTTGAGGTGCCCCCATGGTGACGGTGTCCCTGTCCCCCTGTGCTATGGGGTGTCTGTGGGGTGTCCCCATGGTGACGGTGTCCCTGTCCCCAGGCCAGCTCCCCGGCCTTCAGGCAGTACTGCCAGCAGGTGCTGAGGAACGCCAAGGCCATGGCACAGGCACTGCTGCAGAGGGGCTACACCCTGGTGTCAGGTGAGTCTGTGTGTCTGTCTGTCTGTCTGTCCCAGGTACACCCTGGTGTCAGGTGAGTCTGTCTGTCTGTCTGTCCCAGGTACACCCTGGTGTCAGGTGAGTCTGTCTGTCTGTCTGTCTGTCTGTCCCACGTACACCCTGGTGTCAGGTGAGTCTGTCTGTCTGTCTGTCTGTCTGTCCTGCTGGTACACCCTGGTGTCAGGTGAGTCTGTCTGTCTGTCTGTCTGTCTGTCTGTCCTGCTGGTACACCCTGGTGTCAGGTGAGGCTCTGACCCCACAGTTTTGGGGACCAGGTGCCCCCTGGTGCTCCAGTCCTGCTGTTTTTGGGGTCAGGGAGGGGTGAGCCATGGTTGGGGACAAGGCTGAGCCATGGTGGGGGACAAGAGTGACCCATGGTTGGGGACAAGGCTGAGCCATGGTGGGGGACAAGGCTGAGCCATGGTTGGGGACAAGAGTGACCCATGTGGGGGACAAGACTGAGCCGTGGTTGGGGACAAGGCTGAGCCATGGCTGGGGACAAGAGTGACCCATGGTTGGGGACAGGACTGAGCCATGGTGGGGGGACAAGAGTGACCCATGGCTGGGGACAAGAGTGAGCCATGGTTGGGGACAAGGCTGAGCCATGATGGGGGACAAGGCTGAGCCGTGGTTGGGGACAAGACTGAGCCATGGCTGGGGGACAAGACTGAGCCGTGGTTGGGGACAGGACTGAGCCGTGGTGGGGGACAAGAGTGACCCATGGTTGGGGACAAGGGTGAGCCATGGCTGGGGACAAGGCTGAGCCATGGTTGGGGACAAGGCTGACCCATGGTGGGGCCGAGTGGCTCTGCCCAATCTCAGCACAGCAGGAGGACTGGGGGGGCAGAGAAGTGAGGCTGAGCCAGAACCAGCAGCGCACACCAGGCCCTGCAGAGGGGTCTGGGGGCGCTCAGGGACCCCTCACCCCTCTCTTCCCTCCCCAGGGGGCACCGACAACCACCTGGTGCTGGTGGACCTGCGGCCCAAGGGCATGGACGGGGCGCGGGCAGAGCGGGTGCTGGAGCTCGTGTCCATCACGGCCAACAAGAACACGTGCCCAGGGGACAGGAGTGCCCTGACCCCCGGGGGGCTGCGCCTGGGTGAGGGGCACGGCCTGACCAGGGGCATGGGGGGCATCACCCCATAGCAGCCCTGCTGGTTCTGAGTGGGGATCTGGGGGTGGGTTTGGTGGAAAAGGGGGGCAGGGACTCAGGGGGAGAATTTGGGGACATCTTGGTCCCCAAATTTGGGGAGCCCCAGTGAAGGGGGTTTTGGGTCAGGGAGCTTCTTGGGGGGCTGGGAATGAGGGAGCTTCTTGTGGGGCTGGGACCCCATGAGCCCCTTGTGGGGCTGGGAATGAGGGAGATTCTTGGGGGTCTGGGATTCAGGGACCTCCATGAGGGATCTGTGACTGAGGGAGCCCCTTGTGGGGCTGCTGTCCCCACTGTCCCTGCTGTCCCTGATGGGCTCTGTCCCTGCTGTCCCCGCTGTCCCCAGGTGCCCCTGCCCTGACCTCCCGCCAGTTCCGTGAGGAGGATTTCCAGAAGGTCGTGGAGTTCATTGATGAGGGCATCGCCCTGGCCTTGGACGTCAAGAGCAAAACCAGTGAGCCCTTTCCCCCCAGTTTCCCTCCATCTCCCCCATTCACCCAATTACCCCCCATTTCCCCTCAATTTTCCCCCAATTTCCCCCCCATTTTCCCCATTTATCCCCATTCCTTCCTATTCCTCCCCAATTTCCCCACATATATTTTCCCCCATTTATTTTCCCCCATTTATTTCCCCTATTTCTTCCCCCACTTATTTCCCCCCATTTCCCCCATTTATTTCCTCCCATTTCCCCCAATTTTTCCCCATTTCCACCCCATTTCTCTCCATTTCCCCCCCATTTATTTCCCCCATTTGTTTCCCCCCATTTCCTTCTATTTCTTTCCCCCCATTTTTTGCCCCCATTTGTTTCCCCCCATTTCCTTCTATTTCTTTCCCCCCATTTTTGCCCCCATTTGTTTCCCCCCATTTCCCCCCAATTTTTCCTCATTTTTCCCCTATTTCCCCTCCATTTCCCCCCATTCCTTTCCCCCCATTTATATCCCCCCATTTCCTTCCATTTCTTCCCCTCCCCTTTCTTTCCCCCCATTTCTCCCCCCCAATTTTCCCCATTTCCCCCCCAACCCCTCACCCCACGCCGATGCCAGCCGTGCTGTGGGTACCCGTGGCATGTCTGGATCTGCCCTGGTGCTCACCTGTGCCCTCCCCACGCCAGGTAAGCTCCAGGATTTCAGGAATTTCCTGCTGCAGGACGCGGGGACGCAGCAGCGCCTGCAGGAGCTGCGCCAGCGCGTGGAGACCTTCGCCCGTGCCTTCCCCATGCCCGGCTTCAGCGACCACTGAGGGGGGCACGGCCCTGCTGCCAGCCTGGGGGCGCTGGGGAGGGGGCAGCGAGACCCTCAGAGCCACCCCTGCCTGTCCTTTTCCTCCTCTCGCCACCCTTGGGTGCTGCGTCTTTGTGCGCGCGTCCCGCTCTCAGTATTGGGGTACAGAGACCCCCCTAGAACCTTCCTGGGCTTGCTGCAGCCTCACCTTGCACTTTTCTATGGGGAGGGGTCGCTAATAAAAGTGGGGGCGGAGATTTGGGAGCTGTGCTGGATGTTGGGGAGGGGTCCCCCGAGTGCCAGGAGCCACCGGGGTGCTGTTGAGACCCCCATGCCCGCCCTCAGCGGCCACTGAGGGGGCACAGCCCTGCTGCCAGGTTGGGGGCACTGAGACCCTCAGAGCCGCCCCTGCCTGTCCTCTTGTCCCCCCGTTGTCACCTTTGTGTGCCACGTCCTTGGGCACCCATCCCACTCTCAGTGTTAGGGTACAGAGACCCCCCCCAAATCCTGCATTTGGGTGGGGGGGCGCTGCTTGCTGCAGCCTCATCTTGCACTTTTCCGTGGGGAGGGGTCGCTAATAAAAGTGGGGGCGGAGATTTGGAGGTGTTTGGGCTGTGCTGGATGTTGGGGAGGGGTCCCTCAGGCTCTCGTGCCTCAGTTTCCCCATGCTGGTGCTGCCCCCGTGGGCTCTGAGGGCAGGGGGATGTTGGGGAGGGGTCCATAGAACCCCTCAGCGAGGCTCTGGTGCCTCAGTTTCCCCATCCTGAGGGCAGGGGGTGATGCTGAGCCCTGGGACATTTGGGGTGCAATGGGGGGACAGCCTGGGGACCCTGCCCCCCCTTTTCCTCGTGTCCAACCGGGCTCTGTCCCCTGTCCCGGCTCTGTCTGGACTCTGTCCCGGGCTATGTCCCCTGTCCCGTGTCTGTCCCGTGTCTGTCCCGTGTCTGTCCCGTGTCTGTCCCGTGTCCCGGGCTCTGTCCCGGGCTCTATCCCGGCTCTGTCCCGTGTCCCGGGCTCTGTCCCGTGTCCCGTCTCCATCCCGTGTCTGTCCCGTCTCCCGTGTCCCGGCTCTGTCCCGGGCTCCATCCCGGCTCTGTCCCGTGTCTGTCCCGTGTCCCGGGCTCCATCCCGGCTCTGTCCCGTGTCTGTCCCGTGTCCCGGGCTCTATCCCGTGTCTGTCCCCTGTCCCCGGCTCTATCCCGGCTCTGTCCCGTGTCCCCGGCTCTATCCCGGCTCTGTCCCGGGCTCTATCCCGGCTCTGTCCCGTGTCCCGGGCTCTATCCCGGCTCTGTCCCGTGTCTGTCCTGTGTCCCGGGCTCCATCCCGGGCTCTATCCCTGCTCTGTCCCGTGTCCCGTCTCCATCCCGTGTCTGTCCCGTGTCCCGGGCCCTATCCCGTGTCTGGCCCGTGTCCCGGGCTGTGTCCCGGCTCTGTCCCGTGTCCCGGGCTCTGTCCCATGTCCCGGCTCTGTCCCGTGTCTGTCCCATATCCCGTGTCTGGCCCGTGTCCCGGGCTCTATCCCGGCTCTGTCCCGTGTCCTGTCTCCATCCCGTGTCACGCCCCCCCCGCGGGTCCCGCCCGTCCCCCCCGTGTCTCTCTGACCCCCCTCCCCTCCCCTCCCCTCCCCTCCCTTTCCCTTCCCGGAGGGGCCGCGAGGGGTCCCCGGGCCGTGGGAGCGGAACCGGCCCCGGGGGGCTCGGGGGCTTTGCGGGGTCTGTGCTGCTGCCAGGGCTGCGAGCGTCCCCCGGGGCGGGGGGTCACACAAACACCCCCGTGCTCAGGCTCTGGGAAAACACAAAACATCCGGAGATGTCCCCCCCAAGGCTCTGGGAAAACATAAAAGATCCAGTTTGCTGCCTCCGAGTTCTGGGAAACCATAAAAGATTCGGTTTGCTGCTCCTAGGGACTGGGAGACCCTAAAGGATCCAGTTTGCTGCCCCTTCCCACCCCAGGCTCTGGAAAATCATAAAGGATTCAGTTTGCTCCCCCCCAGGTTTTGGGAAACCCCAAAGCTGTCCCCAAGTTCTGGGAAACCATAAAGGATCCAGTGATGTCCCCTCCCCATCCACCCCAGGCTCTGGAAAAACCATAAAAAAATTAAGCCTGCTGCCCCCAACTTCCATAAAGGACCCAGTGCTGTCCCCCCAAGTTTTGGGAAACCCTGAAGGATCCAGTTTGGTGCCCCTGGGCTCTGAGAAACCATAAAGGATTCCGTTTACTGCCCCCCACTTTGGGAAACCCCAAAGGATCCGGTTTGCTGCTCTTAGATTCTGGGAAAACGCAAAGGACCCAGTGCTGTCCCCTCTCAGGTCCTACAAAACCATAAAAGATCCAGTTTGCTGCCCTCAAACTTTGGGAAACCATAAAGGATCCAGTGCTGTCCCCCCCAGGTTTTGGGAAACCCTGAAGGATCCAAAGCTGTCCCCAAGTTCTGGGAAACCATAAGGGATCCAATTTGCTGCTCCCAGGCTCCGTGATTCCATCAAGGATCCCATTTTCTGCTTCCCCCCTCGGGAAAACTCTAAATGATCCAATTTGCTGACCCCAAGCTCTGGAAAACCTCAAAGGATCCAGTTTGCTGCTCCTGGATTCTGGGAAACCCCAAAGGAACCAGTGCTATCCCCTCTCAGGTCCTGGGAAACCATAAAAGATTCAATTTGCTGCTCCTAGGAACTGGGAAACCCTAAAGGATCCAGTTTGCTGCCCCCAAACTCTGGAAAACCTCAAAGGATCCAGTTTGCTGCTCCTAGATTCTGGGAAACCCCAAAGGACCCGGTGCTATCCCCTCTCAGGTCCTACAAAACCATAAAAGATCCAGATTGCTGCCCCCAAACTCTGGGAAACCATAAAGGATCCAGTGATGGCCCCCCCATCCACCCCAGGCTCTGGAAAAACCATAAAAAAATTAAGCCTGCTGCCCCCAACTTCCATAAAGGACCCAGTGCTGTCCCCCCAAGTTTTGGGAAACCCTGAAGGATCCAGTTTGGTGCCCCTGGGCTCTGAGAAACCATAAAGGATTCCGTTTACTGCCCCCCACTTTGGGAAACCCCAAAGGATCCGGTTTGCTGCTCTTAGATTCTGGGAAAACGCAAAGGACCCAGTGCTGTCCCCTCTCAGGTCCTACAAAACCATAAAAGATCCAGTTTGCTGCCCCCAAACTTTGGGAAACCATAAAGGATCCAGTGCTGTCCCCCCCAGGTTTTGGGAAACCCTGAAGGATCCAAAGCTGTCCCCAAGTTCCGGGAAACCATAAAGGATCCAATTTGCTGCTCCCGGGCTCCGTGATTCCATGAAGGATCCCATTTTCTGCTTCCCCCCTCGGGAAAACTAAATGATCCAATTTGCTGACCCCAAGCTCTGGAAAACCCCAAAGGATCCAGTTTGCTGCTCCTAGATTCTGGGAAACCATAAAAGATTCAATTTGCTGCTCCTAGGAACTGGGAAACCCTAAAGGATCCAGTTTGCTGCCCCCAAACTCTGGGAAACCATAAAGGATCCAGTGATGTCCCCCTCCCCATCCACCCCAGGCTCTGGAAAAACCATAAAAAAATTAAGCCTGCTGCCCCCAACTTCCATAAAGGAACCAGTTCTGTCCCCCCCAGGTTTTGGGAAACCCCGAAGGATCCAAAGCTGTCCCCAAGTTTTGGGAAACCATAAAGGATCCAATTTGCTGCTCCCAGGCTCCGTGATTCCATCAAGGATCCCATTTTCTGCTTCCCCCCCTCTGGAAAACCCTAAATGATCCAATTTGCTGACCCCAAACTCTGGGAAACCCCAAAGGATCCAGTTTGCTGCTCCTAGATTCTGGGAAACCATAAAAGATTCAATTTGCTGCTCCTAGGAACTGGGAAACCCTAAAGGATCCAGTTTGCTGCCCCCAAACTCTGGGAAACCCTAAAGGATCCAGTTTGCTGCTCCCAGGTTCTGGGAAACCCCAAAGGACCCAGTGCTATCCCCTCTCAGGTCCTACAAAACCATAAAAGATCCAGTTTGCTGCCCCCAAACTCTGGGAAACCCTAAAGGATCCAGTTTGCTGCTCCCAGGATTTGGGAAACCCCAAAGGACCCCCCCCATTTGCTGCCCCCTCCCCACAATTCATCCCCGTGCTCAGTTCAGCGCAGGAGCTGAGGGTGAGGGGGGCTTTATTGGGGGTGGGGGGCAGGACCACCAAATTGGGGGCGCTGAGGGAGCTTTGGGGGGCTCTGGGGAGCTTGGGGGGTCTTTGGGGGGCTTTGGGGGGCTTTGGGGGGCTCCTCCTGCGGCCCAGCGCTGCCTCAGAAGCTCGGCCGCTCCTTCTTGAGGTTCTTGTAGTCGGTGGAAACTGCCAGAAACTGCGGGAGAGAGGGGGTCACTGCAGCACCCCAATGTCACACAGAGTCACTGCAGCCCCCTCAGCGTCACTGCGGCCTGGCCTTGGTGCCCCCTCCCCAAATTCGAGCGCAAAACGTGAGAAAAACTCCAGGTTTTACCCTAAAAGTGCCCTAAAAAGTGGCTGAATCCCCCCTCACCCCACACGCTGCCAACCTCCTGGGAAACCCTAAAGTGTCCCCCCAGTGCCCCCTCCCCAAATTTGAGTATTTGGGGGTGGTCTCTGCTCCAGGGATGATCCCCCTTTCCCTTTCCTGAAGAAAACTCAGTGTTTTACCCTAAAAGTTGCTCCCTTACCCCAAAATTGTCTCTGGGAAACCCTAAAGAGTCCCCCCAGCGTCACTGCAGCCTTGGGGCCTTGGTGGTCTTGGTGCCCCCTCCCCAAATCTGAGCACAAACATTTTGGGGTCTCTGCTCCAGGACTGATCCCCCTTTCCCTTTCCTGAATATTTTGCCCTAAATGTGCCCTAAAAGTGGCTGAATCCCCCTCAAAATTGCATCTGGGAAACCCTAAAGTGTCCCCATAGTGTCACTGCAGTGTTATCCAGTGCCCCCTCCCCAAATTTAAGCACAAATATTTGGGGGGGTTCTACTCCAGGGCTGTTCCCCCTTTCCCTTTCCTGAAGAAAATGCAGTTTTACCCTCAAAGTGGCTGAATCCCCCCCCCAAATTACCTCTGGAAAACCCTGAAGTGTCCCCTCAGTGTCACTGCGGCCTGGCCTTGGTGTCACCCAGTGCCCCCTCCCCAAATTTCAGCACAAACACGAGGAAAACTCAGCGTTTTACCCCAAAAACGCCCTAAAAAAATCCCTCCCCCCGACACTCCCAGCCCTCCCAGTTCACCCAGCGCTCACTTTGTACTGGTCTGTGGGGCTCAGCTTGTTCCAGGGCTCTGGATTGTTCTTCCTGTCCCAGCTGCGAGGGGGTGACAGGAGGGGGGACATCAACACCTGCGAGAATTTGGGGGACAGACCCCTCCCCACCCCATGGGACCCCCCAAAAAGCGCCCCCAGTCCCGTCCCAGTTCTCCTTGGAGCCAAACTGGTCCCGTGCTGTCCCTGAGGGGCTGGGGGGGGGTCGGCAGGGCCGTGGGAGGGGTCCCTGGGGACAGCAGCTCCTCTTGTCCCCCCTTTTCCGTCCTCCCCCCCCCGCTTTTTTCCATCCCCACCCCTTTTTTTCCATCTCTCCGTCCCCTTCCTGTTCTGCTGGTGCTGCCAAGAGCAGAATTTTCCGTGTGGGAAGATTTTTTTTTGTGTGTGTGTGTGTGTGGATTTCCCACCCCTGGAGCTGGGTCTGGCCATTGGGCTGAGCCCCACGCTGTGCTCTGGGGGTGTGGGGTGAGCCCCAGGGGTGCCCAGGTGTGCCCAGGTGACCCCCAGGTGTGCCCAGGGCACCTCAAGCTGTACCTGGCATCGGGGCTGTACACACTGGGCACCTCTGGCCCCACATTTCCTCACTCTGGGAGTGTGGGGTGACCCCCAGGTGTGCCCCAAGGGTGCCCAGGTGTGCCCCAGGTGTGCCCCAAGGGTGCCCCAAGGGTGCCTGACATCCTGGCTGTACAGTGCCAACCTCACCAGGTTCATCCTGGGCACATCTGGCCCCAAATTTCCCCACTCTGGGGGAGTGGGGTGACCCCCAGGTGTGCCCCAGGTGTGCCCAGCCACACCTGACATTTGGGCTGTGCAGTGCCAGCCACACTGGGCACCTCTGACCCCCACTCTGGCAGCGTGGGGTGACCCCCAGGTGTGCCCAGACGTACCCCAGGTGTGTCCAGGGATGCCCAGGTGTGCCCAGAAGTACCCCAGGTGTGCTCAGGGGTGCCCAGGTGACCCCCAGGTGTGCCCAGCCACACCTGACATTGGGGCTGTACAGTGCCAGCCTCACCAGGTTCATTCTGGGCACCTCTGGCCCCCACTCTGGCAGCGTGGGGTGACCCCCAGGTGTGCCCAGGGATGCCCAGGTGTGCCCAGACGTACCCCAGGTGACCCCCAGGTGTGCCCAGGGATGCCCAGATGTACCCCAGGTGACCCCCAAGTGTGCCCAGGGATGCCCAGATGTACCCCAGGTGACCCCCAAGTGTGCCCAGGGGTCCCCAGGTGTGCCCAGATGTACCCCAGGTGACCCCCAAGTGTGCCCAGGGATGCCCAGATGTACCCCAGGTGACCCCCAAGTGTGCCCAGGGATGCCCAGGTGTGCCCAGACGTACCCCAGGTGACCCCCAAGTGTGCCCAGGGATGCCCAGATGTACCCCAGGTGACCCCCAAGTGTGCCCAGGGATGCCCAGATGTACCCCAGGTGACCCCCAAGTGTGCCCAGGGATGCCCAGGTGTGCTCAGATGTACCCCAGGTGACCCCCAGGTGTGCCCAGGTGTGCCCAGATGTACCCCAGGTGACCCCCAAGTGTGCCCAGGGGTGCCCAGGTGTGCCCAGATGTACCCCAGGTGACCCCCAGGTGTGCCCAGGGGTGTCCAGGTGTGCCCAGACGTACCCCAGGTGTGCTCAGGGGTGCCCAGGTGACCCCCAGGTGTGCCCAGGGGTGCCCAGATGTACCCCAGGTGACCCCCAAGTGTGCCAAGGGATGCCCAGGTGTGCCCAGACGTACCCCAGGTGACCCCCCAGGTGTGCCCAGCTGTGCCAACCCCTACCTGACATCAGGGCTGTACAATGCCAGCCTCACCAGGTACAGCACCGCGCTGCCCAGCCCCACGCTGATGAAGCCAATGAGAGGAACGAGCTGCAAAAAAAAGGAGAAAAAATAAATAAATAAAAAGAGGGGAAAAAAAAGAAAAAAAAAAAAAGAAAAAAAGAGAAAGAGAATTGAAAAATGCCCCAATGAAATGAATATTTATCAGGCAGAGCGAAGGCAGAGCTGACACCCGCGAGATTTACAGGGGAGAGGTGGCCCAGGAGTGCCGAGCTCCAGCTGGAGCTGTCAGCCCGAGTGACGGAATGCAAGCGGCGAGAGGAAAAATCGCCTCGTGCGGAAAAGGAATTGGGCTCGGAATGAGAAATTGGCTCCCTCAGCCTCGGGCTGCCCGGGGCTGGGCTGCTGAGGAGATGGGGGAGGAATTCCTGGTGATCCCAGTGAATCCCAGTGAATCCCAGTGCTCCCAGTCAGGGCTGAGCCGCGGTTTGTGAAGGATTTGGGGCTGAGCGTGCAATTCCCAGTGCTCCCAGTGCTCCCAGTGCTCCCAGTGAAGGCTGAGCCTCGGTTTGTGGAGGATTGGGGCTGAGCACCCCATTCCCAGTGCTCCCAGTGCTCCCAGTCAGGGCTGAGCCGCGGTCTGTGGAGGATTTGGGGCTGAGCACCCCATTCCCAGTGCTCCCAGTGAATCCCAGTGCTCCCAGTGAGGGCTGAGCCACGGTTTGTGAAGGGTTTGGGGCTGAGCACACCATTCCCAGTGCTCCCAGTGCTCCCAGTGCTCCCAGTCAGGGCTGAGCCACGGTTTGCGAAGGATTTGGGGCTGAGCACCCCATTCCCAGTGCTCCCAGCGCTCCCAGTGCTCCCAGTGAGGGCTGAGCCACGGTTTGTGAAGGATTTGGGGCTGAGCGTGCCATTCCCAGTGCTCCCAGTGCTCCCAGTGAGGGCTGAGCCGCGGTTTGTGAAGGATTTGGGGCTGAGCACACCATTCCCAGTGCTCCCAGTGCTCCCAGTCAGGGCTGAGCTGCGGTTTGTGGGTCCTTCCTGAAGGATTTCGGGCTGGCGATCCCATTTTCAGCATTCCCAGTGCCCCTGGTCAGAGCAAACCTGGGTTTGAGGCTAAAATCCTAAAGGATTTGGTCCTGAACAGCCCATTCCCAGTGCTCCCAGTGCTCCCAGTCAGAGCAAACTCCAGTTTGTGACTCCTTCCTGAAGGATTTGGGACTGGGGACCCCATTCCCAGTGCTCCCAGTGCTCCTGGTCAGAGCAAACCCCAGTTTATGGTTTTTCCCTGAAGGATTTGGTTTTGGGGACACTATTTCCAGCATTCCCAGTGCTCCCAGTGACTCTGCTCAGGGTTGAATGTCACTTTAGGGCTCCTCCCTAAAGGATTGGGTCCTGGGGACCCCATTTCCCGCATTCCCAGTGCTCCCAGTGCTCCCAGTCAGAGCAAAGCCCAGTTTATGGTTCCTCCCTGAAGGATTTAGTTCTGGGAACCCCACTTCCAGCATTCCCAGTGCTCCCAGTGCTCCTGGTCAGAGTGAAATCCTATTTATGGTTCTTCCCTGAAGGATTTGGAGCTGAACACCCCATTCCCAGTGCTCCCAGCGCTCCCAGTCAGAGCAAACTCCGTTTTGTGGCTCCTCCCTGAAAGACTTGGGGCTGGGGATCCCATTTCCAGTGCTCCCAGTGCCCCTGGTCAGAGCAAACCCCAGTTTATGGTTCCTCCCTGAAGGATTTAGTTCTGGGAATCCCATTTCCAGCATTCCCAGTGCTCCCAGTGACTCCAGTCAGGGCTGAGCCTTGGTTTGTGGCTCGTTCCTAGAGGATTTGGGGCTGAACCCCCCGTTCCCAGTGCTCCCAGTTCTCCTGGTCAGAGCGAACCCCACTTTATGGTTCTTCCCTAAAGGATCTGGGGCTGAGCACTCCATTCCCAGTGTTCCCAGGGTCTCCAGTCAGGAGTGGCTCCTCCCTGAAGGATTTGGGGCTGGGGACCCCATTCCCAGTGCTCCCAGTGCTCCCAGTCACAGCAAACCTTGGTTTGTGGCTCCTCCCTAAAGGATTTGGGGCTCAACGCCCCATTTCGAGCATTCCCAGTGCTCCTGGTCAGAGCAAACCCCAGTTTATGGTTCCTCCCTGAAGGATTTAGTTCTGGGAACCCCATTTCCAGCATTCCCAGTGCTCCCAGTGCTCCTGGTCAGAGTGAAATCCTATTTATGGTTCTTCCCTGAAGGATTTGGCGCTGAACACCCTATTCCCAGTGCTCCCAGTGCTCCCAGTCAGAGCAAACTCCAGTTTGTGGCTCCTCCCTGAAAGACTTGGGGCTGGGGATCCCATTCCCAGTGCTCCCAGTTCTCCTGGTCAGAGCAAACCCCAGTTTATGGTTTTTCCCTGAAGGATTTGGTTTTTGGGGACACTATTTCCAGCATTCCCAGTGCTCCCAGTGACTCTGCTCAGGGTTGAATGTCACTTTAGGGCTCCTCCCTAAAGGATTGGGTCCTGGGGACCCCATTTCCAGCATTCCCAGTGCTCGCAGTGCCCCCGGTCAGAGCAAACCTCGGCTTATGGTTCTTCCCTGAAGGATTTGAGGATTTGAACACTCCATTCCCAGTGCTCCCAGTCAGAGCAAACCCCTAATTATGGTTCTTCCCTAAAGGATTTGGTCCTGGGAACTCCATTCCCAGCGCTCCCAGTGCTCCCAGTCAGAGCAAATCTTGGTTTATGGTTCCTCCCCTAAAGGATTTGGTCCTGAACACCCCATTCCCAGTGCTCCCAATGTTCCATTCCCAGTGCTCCCAGTCACTCCAGTCAGAGCAGGTCTTGGTTTATGGTTCCTCCCTGAAGGAGGAAGGGGATGGAGTGGGGAGAGAGGATTCGGGGCTGAACCTCCCATTTCCAGCATTCCCAGTGCTCCCAGTGACTCCGCTCAGGGTTGAATGTCACTTTATGGCTCCCTCCCTGAAGGATTTGGTTCTGGGGACCCCATTTCCAGCATTCCCAGTGCTCCCAGTCCTCCCAGTCACAGCAAACCTCAGTTTGGGGCTCCTCCCTAAAGCATTTGGGGCTGAACCCCCCATTCCCAGTGCTCCCAGTGCTCCCAGTCAGAGCAGACCCCAGTTTATGGTTCCTCCCTGAAGGATTTGGTCCTGGGGACTCCATTTCCATTCCCAGTGCTCCCAGTGACTCCAGTCAGGGCTGAGCCTCATCTTGGGGCTCCTCCCTAAAGGATTTGGGGCTGAACCCCCCCATTCCCAGTGCTCCCAGTGCTCCCAGTGCCCCTGGTCAGAGTGAATCCCAGTTTATGGTCCTTCCCTGAAGGATTTGGAGCTGAACACCCCATTTCCAGCACTCCCAGTGCTCCCAGTCACTCCCAGTCAGGGCAAATCTTGGTTCATGGTTCCTCCCTGAAGGAGGGAGGGGATGGAGCAGGGGGAGAGAGGAGGGGATGGAGCTCCCAGTGTGTCCCAGTCCATCCCAGTACAAGGAACAGTGTCCCAGTCCATCCCAGTACAAGGAACAGCATCCCAGTACAAGCAACAGTGTCCCAGTCCATCCCAGTACAAGGAACAGCGTCCCAGTAAAAGGGAACAATGTCCCAGTCCGTCCCAGTACAAGGATCAGTGTCCCAGTCCATCCAGTACAAGACCCAGAAGCTCCCAGTATGTCCCAGTCCATTCCAGTACAAGGAACAGAAGCTCCCAGTCCATCCCAGTACAAGGAACAGTGTCCCAGTAAAAGGGAACAATGTCCCAGTCCGTCCCAGTAAAAGGATCAGTGTCCCAGTCCATCCCAGTACAAGGAACAGAAGCTCCCAGTATGTCCCAGTCCATCCCAGTACAAGGAACAGCATCCCAGTACAAGGAACAGTGTGCCAGTAAAAGGGAACAATGTCCCAGTCCATCCCAGTAAAAGGATCAGTGTCCAGTCCATCCCAGTAAAAGGAACAGAAGCTCCCAGTATGTCCCAGTCCATCCCAGTACAAGGAACAGAAGCTCCCAGCGTGTCCCAGTCCATCCCAGTACAAGGATCAGTGTCCCAGTCCATCCCAGTACAAGGAACAGAAGCTCCCAGCGTGTCCCAGTCCATCCCAGTACAAGGAACAGAAGCTCCCAGTGTGTCCCAGTCCATCCCAGTACAAGAAACAGAAGATCCCAGTATGTCCCAGTCCATCCCAGTACAAGGAACAGCGTCCCAGTAAAAGGGAACAATGTCCCAGTCCATCCCAGTAAAAGGATCAGTGTCCCAGTCCATCCCAGTACAAGACCCAGAAGCTCCCAGCGTGTCCCAGTCCATCCCAGTACAAGGAACAGAAGCTCCCAGTATGTCCCAGTCCATCCCAGTACAAGGAACAGAAGCTCCCAGTACGTCCCAGTCCATCCCAGTACAAGGAACAGAAGCTCCAGTCCATCCCAGTACAAGGAACAGTGTCCCAGTCCATCCCAGTACAAGGAACAGAAGCTCCCAGTGTGTCCCAGTCCATCCCAGTACAAGGAACAGAAGCTCCCAGTATGTCCCAGTCCATCCCAGTACAAGGAACAGAAGCTCCCAGCGTGTCCCAGTCCATCCCAGTACAAGGAACAGAAGCTCCCAGTATGTCCCAGTCCATCCCAGTACAAGGAACAGAAGCTCCCAGTATGTCCCAGTCCATCCCAGTACAAGGAACAGAAGCTCCCAGTATGTCCCAGTCCATCCCAGTACAAGGATCAGTGTCCCAGTCCATCCCAGTACAAGGAACAGAAGCTCCCAGTACGTCCCAGTCCATCCCAGTACAAGGAACAGAAGCTCCCAGCGTGTCCCAGAGGGCCGGGGGCTCCCTGGGAGGAGGAAAACGGGGAGGAAGAAGAGGCTGAGGAAGGTCCCAGAGCAGCAGGAATGGGGCTGGGGGGGTCCCTGGGAGGAGGAGGATGAGGAGGCCCAGGAGGAAGGCTGAGGAGGATGACGATGATGCAGGGGGTCCCTGGGAGGAGGATGAGGGGGATGAGGAGGATGAAGGGGTCCCTGGGAGGAGGATGAGGAGGATGAGGAGGATGAGGAGGATGAGGAGGATGAGGAGGATGAGGAGGGGCCTGGAAGAAGGATGAGGAGGATGAGGATGATGAGGGGGTCTCTGGGATGAGGATGAGGAGGGGTCCCCGGGATGAGGATGAGGAGGGGGTCCCTGGAGGAAGGCTGAGAAGGATGACGATGATGAGGGGGTCTCTGGGATGATGATCATGAGGGGGGTCCCTGGAGGAAGGCTGAGGAGGATGATGATGATGAAGGGGTCCCTGAGAGGAGGATGAGGAGGATGAGGAGGATGGGGAGGATGAGGAGGATGGGGAGGATGAGGAGAATGAGGAGGATGAGGAGGATGAGGAGGATGAGGAGGATGAGGAGGATGAGGAGGATGGGGAGGATGGGGAGGATGGGGAGGATGGGAGGATGAGGAGGATGAGGGGGATGAGGAGGATGAGGAGGATGAGGAGGATGAGGAGGATGGGGAGGATGGGGAGGATGAGGAGGATGGGGAGGATGGGGAGGATGAGGAGGATGAGGGGGATGAGGAGGATGAGGAGGATGAGGAGGATGAGGAGGATGAGGAGGGGCCCTGGGAGGAGGATGGGGAGGATGAGGAGAAGAGGAGGATGGGGAGGATGAGGAGGAAGAGGAGGATGAGGAGGTCCCTGGGAGGAGGATGAGGAGGATGAGGAGGATGGGAGGATGGGGAGGATGAGGGGGATGAGGAGGATGAGGAGGATGAGGAGGATGAGGAGGGGGTCCCTGTAGGAATGCTGAGGAGGATGATGATGATGAGGGGGTCCCTGAGAGGAGGATGATGGGGTCCCTGGGAGGAGGATGAGGAGGATGGGGAGGATGGGGAGGATGGGGAGGATGAGGGGGATGAGGAGGATGAGGAGGATGAGGAGGGGGTCCCTGTAGGAATGCTGAGGAGGATGATGATGATGAGGGGGTCCCTGAGAGGAGGATGATGGGGTCCCTGGGAGGAGGATGAGGAGGATGGGGAGGATGAGGAGGATGGGGAGGATGAGGAGGATGAGGAGGATGAGGAGGATGAGGAGGTCCCTGGGAGGAGGATGGGGAGGAAGAGGAGGATGAGGAGGACGGGGAGGAAGGCTGACTCACCCCGGGGTGCCGTTTGACGTGGCGGGAGAAGATCCCCCCGCTCAGGGGACCCTTCATGGCCGCGCTGCGATCGCTGCGGCCGCTGCCGAGCTCCGAGCGAGGCTGGGCCGGGCTGGGCGGGACGGGAGGGACGGGAGGGGACACCCAGGGGACACGAGGGGACAGCAGGGGACACCCAGGGGACAGGAGGGGACACCAGGGGACACCAGGGGACACCCAGGGGACAGGAGGGGACACCAGGGGACACCCAGGGGACACCCAGGGGACACGAGGGGACACCAGGGGACACCCAGGGGACAGGAGGGGACAGCAGGGGACACCCAGGGGACAGGAGGGGACACCCAGGGGACAGGAGGGGACAGCAGGGGACACCCAGGGGACACCCAGGGGACAGGAGGGGACACCCAGGGGACACCCAGGGGACACCCAGAACGTCACACTGATAAAGCCGTGGCAAACTTGGTACTGATGCACCAATTCATTCCAGACAAAATATTAACTATTTTATCGTTTACTACGAACTAATATTTAAATTTCATTTTAAGCTGGTTTTTTTTTTTTAATCTTGACGTTTTTATTTTTTTTTAATTCGAATAATTAAATTATTTTTTAATCAAATCATTAAAATAATTAAATTATTTGAACAAAAGAAACCCACATTATCCAAATCACTCGTCATCAATACGCTTTCAATTCACCTTCCTCTATATTTCCTAATATCAAAAACAACCAACCATCATCATCATCACTCCATAACCCACCCCAAACATGGAATTAACCCCAGAACTACTAACCAAAAAAACCCAAACAAAAATACAAAAACACAAACCACGATCATAAATCATCAACCATCCACCCGCCAAATTAAATTTTACGGTTTTTTTTGTAGCTTATTTAAAGCACGAGAGCCCGGGGACAGGGCGGGAGGGGAGGCAGAGGAAGGCTGGACACCAAATTCAGCTCCCACCGATCCTTCTGGCCTCAGTCCCCATGTCTGGGGGGGCTGGGAGCGACCCCCGATGTGCCCACCCATGTGAGGGGGACGGGGGGGACCCTCACCCCAAAATCCGGGAGTTATGGGGAGAGTTCTGGTAGAACTTCAATACAAAATTCAGGGATCCAAGGGGGTACCCAGGGGTCTGGGGGGACCTCACCCCAAATTGGGAGGGTGTCGGGGTCTGGGTAGACTTTGACTACAAAATTTAGGGATCAGGGGGGCACCCAAAGGTGTGGGGGGACCCTCACCCCAAAATCCAGGAGTTATGGGGATGGTCTGGGTAGAATTTCAGCACAAAATTTCGGGGTCTGGGGGGATTCTAAGGCTCTAAGTGGGACCCTCATCCAAAATTCAGGGATCCAGGGGGCACCTTGAGGGTCTGGGGGGACCCTCACCCCAAAATCCGGGAGTTATGGGGAGAGTTCTGGGTAGAACTTCAATACAAAATTCAGGGATCCAAGGGGGTACCCAGGGGTCTGGGGGGACCCACACCCCAAATTGGGAGGGTGTAGGGGTCTGGGTAGACCTTGAATACAAAATTTAGGGATCAGGGGGGCACCCAAAGGTCTGGGGGGACCCTCACCCCAAAATCCAGGAGTTATGGGGAGAGTTCTGGGTAGAACTTCAATACAAAATTTAGGGATCCAAGGGGGCACCCAGAAGCTTGAGGGGACCTCACCCCAAAATCCAGGAATTATGGGGATGGTCTGGGTAGAACTTCAATACAAAATTCAGGGATCCAAGGGGGCACCCAGAAGCTTGAGGGGACCCTCACCCAAAATCCAGGAATTATGGGGATGGTCTGGGTAGAATTTCAGCACAAAATTTCGGGTCTGGGGGGATTCTAAGGCTCTAAGTGGGACCCTCACCCCAAAATTCAGGGATCCAGGGGGCACCTTGAGGGTCTGGGGGACCCTCACCCCAAAATCCGGGAGTTATGGGGATGGTCTGGGTAGAACTTCAATACAAAATTCAGGGATCCAAGGGGGTACCCAGAAGCTTGAGGGGACCCTCACCCAAAATCCAGGAGTTATGGGCACGGTCTGGGTAGAACTTCACCACAAAATTTCGGGGTCTGGGGGGATTCTAAGGCTCTAAGCGGGACCCTCACCCCAAAATTCCGGGGTCCAGGGGAACCCAGATGTCTGGGGAAGATCTGGGTGGGACCCTCACCCCAAAATCCAAAGGACTCAAGGCTGATCTGGGTGGGACAAGGGGGACCATGAGCAAAAAAATCAGAGATCAAGGGAGGTGCCAGGAGCCTGGGGGGCACCCCGAGGGTCTGGGGGACCCTCACCCCAAAATCCGAGAGTTATGGGGAGAGTTCTGGGTAGAACTTCAATACAAAATTCAGGGATCCAGGGGGCACCTTGAGGGTCTGGGGGGACCCTCACCCCAAATTGGGAGGGTGTCGGGGTCTGGGTAGATTTTGACTACAAAATTCAGAGATTCAAGGGGGCACCCAAAGGTGTGGGGGGGACCTCACCCAAAATCCAGGAGTTATGGGGATGGTCTGGGTAGAATTTCAGCACAAAATTTCGGGGTCTGGGGGATTCTAAGGCTCTAAGTGGGACCCTCATCCCAAAATTCAGGGATCCAGGGGGCACCTTGAGGGTCTGGGGGGACCCTCACCCCAAAATCGGGAGTTATGGGGAGAGTTCTGGGTAGAACGTCAATACAAAATTCAGGGATCCAAGGGGGTACCCAGGGGTCTGGGGGGACCCACACCCCAAATTGGGAGGGTGTAGGGGTCTGGGTAGACCTTGAATACAAAATTTAGGGATCAGGGGGGCACCCAAAGGTCTGGGGGGACCCTCACCCCAAAATCCGGGAGTTATGGGGAGAGTTCTGGGTAGAACTCCAATACAAAATTCATGGATCAGGGGGGCACCCAGGGGTCTGGGGGACCCTCACCCAAAATTGGGAGGGTGTCGGGGTCTGGGTAGACTTTGACTACAAAATTTAGGGATCAGGGGGGCACCCAAAGGTGTGGGGGGGACCCTCACCCCAAAATCCGGGAGTTATGGGGAGAGTTCTGGTAGAACTTCAATACAAAATTCAGGGATCCAAGCGGGTACCCAGAAGCTTGAGGGGACCCTCACCCCAAAACCCAGGAATTATGGGGACGGTCTGGGTAGAATTTCAGCACAAAATTTCGGGGTCTGGGGGATTCTAAGGCTCTAAGTGGGACCCTCACCCCAAAATTCCAGGGTCCAGGAGAACCCAGATGTCTGGGGAGGATCTGGGTGGGACCCTCACCCCAAAATCCAAAGGACTCAAGGCTGATCTGGGTGGACAAGGGGGACCATGAGCAAAAAAATCAGAGATCAAGGGAGGTGCCAGGAGCCTGGGGGGCACCCCGAGGGTCTGGGGGGACCCTCACCCCAAAATCCGGGAGTTGTGGGGAGAGTTCTGGGTAGAACTTCAATACAAAATTCAGGGATCCAAGGGGGCACCTTGAGGGTCTGGGGGGACCCACACCCCAAATTGGGAGGGTGTCGGGGTCTGGGTAGATTTTGACTACAAAATTCAGTAGAGATTCAAGGGGGCACCCAAGGTGTGGGGGGACCCTCACCCCAAAATCCAGGAGTTATGGGAAGGGTCTGGGTAGACCTTCACTATAAAATTTAGGGGTCTAGGGGAATCTAAGGGTCTGGGGGGACCCTCACCCCAAATGGGGAAGGGCTGGGGCTCTGGGTAGATCTTGAATACAAAATTCAGAGATTCAAGGGGGCACCCCAAGGTGTGGGGGGGGACCCGGGGGGGACCTCACCCAAAATCCAGGAGTTATGGGGAGGGTCTGGATAGACCTTGACTACAAAATTCATGGATCAGGGGGGCTGGGGGTGCCAGGGAGTGTCAGGAATGAGGGGGTCGTGAATGAGGGGTGGTCGGGAATGAGGGGGGGTGGGGAATGAGGGGGTCGGGAATGAGGGGGGGTGGGAATAAAGGGGGTCGGGATTGAGGGGGGTCGGGAATGAGGGGGTCGGGAATGAGGGGGGGTCGGGAATAAAGGGGGGTCGGGAATGGGGGGGGTCGGGAATGAGGGGGGTCGGGAATGAGGAGGGTCGGGAATGAGGGGGGGTGGGAATAAAGGGGGGGGTCGGGAATGAGGGGTGGTCGGGAATGAGGGGGGGTGGGGAATGAGGGGGTCGGGAATGAGGGGGGGTGGGAATAAAGGGGGGGTCGGGATTGAGGGGGGTCGGGAATGAGGGGGTCGGGAATGAGGGGGGGGTCGGGAATAAAGGGGGGGTCGGGAATGGGGGGGGTCGGGAATGAGGAGGGTCGGAATGAGGGGGGGTGGGAATAAAGGGGGGGGTCGGGAATGAGGGGTTCGGGAATAAAGGGGGGTCGGGAATGAGGGGGTCGGGAATGGGGGGGGTCGGGAATGAGGGGGGGTCGGGAATAAAGGGGGGTCGGGAATTAGGGGTCGGGAATGAGGGGGTTGGGAATGAGGAGGGTCGGGAATGAGGGGGGGTGGGAATAAAGGGGGGGGTCGGGAATGAGGGGGGTCGGGAATGAGGGGGGTCGGGAATGAGGGGGGTCGGGAATGAGGGGGGTCGGGAATGCGGGGGTCGGGAATGAGGGGGGGTCGGGAATGAGGGGGGTTGGGAATGAGGGGGGTCGGGAATAAAGGGGTCGGGAATGAGGGGGGGTCGGGAAGAAAGGGGGGTCGGGAATGAGGGGGGTCGGGAATGAGGGGGGTCGGGAATGAGGGGTGTGGGGAATGAGGGGGGGTGGGGAATGAGGGGTGTGGGGAATGAGGGGGGGTCGGGAATAAAGGGGGGGTCGGGAATGAGGGGGGGGGGTCGGGAATGAGGGGGGGTTTTTGCTTCGGCAGCCGCAGCACCGCCGGGTTATTTCGCAAGCGCTCCGCAAATATTATTCAAGATGAAGGAGAATCACGGCTGCCGCTGCCGGCAGCGAGCCGGGGCCGTCGCTGGGAATTTATCACCGGGAATTGGGGGCCCCCCCCCCGCGCTCCCCCCGCGGCACGGAGCCGTGATGAAGTGCTTCATTAATGGGAGATGCTGCGCCTCGGCACCGACGTGCCCGCACCTGAGCGCTCGCTGCCGCCTGCGAGGGGCTCGGCCTCCCCTCCCCGAGGCTCTGCGGGGCTGCAGGATCGGTTCTGAGTCATAAATACAGGGGGGGAATTCATAGAGCCCCCCCCCCTGGATCCGCAGAGCCCCCCTGGATCCATAAACCCAATGGGAAAAATTCATAGAGCCCCCCCTCTGCATCCACAGAGCCCCCTTGGATCCATAAACCCAATGGGAAAAATTCACAGAGCCCCCCCTTGGATACACAGAGCCCCCCTGGATCCATAAATTCAATGGGAAAAATTCACAGAGCCCCCCCCCTGGATACACAGAGCCCCTTGGATCCATAAACCCAATGGGAAAAATTCACAGAGCCCCCCCAGATCCATAAATCAAATGGGAAAGATCCACAGAACCCCCCCTTGATCCATAAATCCAATGGGAAAAATTCACAGAGCCGCCCC
This sequence comes from Melospiza melodia melodia, assembly GCF_035770615.1. Taxonomy (NCBI): domain Eukaryota; kingdom Metazoa; phylum Chordata; class Aves; order Passeriformes; family Passerellidae; genus Melospiza; species Melospiza melodia. Next base: position 1,551,777 of record NC_086224.1, read on the forward strand.
CCTCTGCATCCACAGAGCCCCCTGAATCCATAATTTCATCAGGAAAAATCCATAGAGCTCCCCCCGCCCCCCCCCCCCCCCCTCCCCCAGATCCATAAATCCAATGGATTAAATCTACAGAGCCCCCCTGGATCCCTAAATTCAATGGGAAAAATCCACAGAGCCCCCTCAGGTCCCCTCCAGATCCATAAATCCAATGGGAAAAATCCCCCCTGGATCCCTTCTGATTCATAAATCCAGTGGGAAAAATTCACAGAGCCCCCACGAATCCATAAATCCAATGAGAAAAAATCTACAGAGCTGCCTCAGGTCCCTCCAGATCCATAAATCCAATGGGAAAAATCCCCCTGGATCCCTCCTGATTCACAAATCCAGTGGGAAAAAGTCACAGAGCCCCCCTGGATTCCATTCTGATCCATACAGAAAATGGATTAAATCCACAGAGCCCCCCCTGGACCTACAAATCCAATGGATCAATTCTACAGAGCCACCCCTGGATTCATCCAGGTCTTCCCACAAATCCAATGGGAAAAGTCCTCAATGCTTCCCCCCTAGATCCACAAATCCAATCGGAAGAAATCCACAGAGCCCCCTCAGGTCCCTCCAGATCCATAAATCCAATGGAAAAAATCCCCCCTGGATCTCTCCTGATTCACAAATCCAGTGGAAAAGTCCACAGAGCCCCCCTGGATCCATAAATCCAATGGGAAAAATCCACAGAGCCCCCCCAGATCCATAAATCCAATGGGAAAGATCCATAGAACCCCCCTTGATCCATAAATCAAATGGGGAAAATCCCCCCTGGATCTCTCCTGATTCATAAATCCAATGGGAAAAATTCACAGAGCCCCCGGCCTGGATTCCATCTGATCCATACAGAAAATGGATTAAATCCACAGAGCCCCCCCTGGATCCCTCTTGATTCACAAATCCAGCGGGAAAAATCCACAGAGCCCCCCTGGATCCATAAATCCAACGGGAAAAATTCACAGAGCCTCCCTACGGATTCCATTCTGATCCAGACAGAAAATGGATTAAATCTACAGAACCCAGAAATCCCTCCTGATTCACAAATCCAAGAGGAAAAATTCACAGAGCCCCCCCCTCCCAGATCTCTCCAGATTCACAAATCCAATGGATCAGTTCCACAGAGCCCCCCCCCCCCCCCAGATCCATAAATCCAATGGGAAAAAAAATCACAGAGCCCCCCTGGATCCCCCCCAGATCCACAAATCCAGCGGGAGGAAAAGTTCACAGAGCCCCCCAGATCCACAAAACCTTTGGGTGAAATTCCTGCCCTTCCAAACCCCCCTGGATCCCATGGAACGACTCCAAGTCCCCCTGTCCCCATCCCAGCCCCACCCATCCCATGGCACGAGGCCATAACCCCCCCCAACCCTACAATTTTAGGGAATCCAACAACCCCAGGGAATCCTTCAATCCCAGGGAATCCAACAATCCCAGGGAATCCAACAATCCCGGGGAATCCAACAATCCCAGGGAATCCTTCAATCCAGGGAATCCTTCAATCCCAGGGAATCCTTCAATCCCAAGGAATCCAACAACCCCACGGAATCCAACAATCCCAGGGAATCCAACAATCCCAGGGAATCCAACAATCCATGGAATCCTACGATTGTAGGGAACCCTAAAATCCCAGGCAATCCTTCAGTCCCAGGGAACCCTACAATCCAAGGGAATCCTACAATCCCGGGGAATCCTTCAATCCCAGGGAATCCTTCAATCCCAGGGAATCCAACAATCCCGGGGAATCCAACAATCCAAGGGAATCCAACAATCCCGGGGAATCCAACAATCCGAGGGAATCCAACAATCCCGGGGAATCCAACAATCCCATGGAATCCTACGATTGTAGGGAACCCTAAAATCCCAGGCAATCCTGCAACCCAGATCCACAAATCCAGCGGGAAAAAGTTCACAGAGCCCTCCAGATCCACACAAGCCTTGGGTCAAGTTCCAGCCCTTCCAAACCCCTCTGGATCCCCATGGAACGACTCCAAGTCCCCCCTGTCCCCATCCCAGCCCCACCCATCCCATGGCACGAGGCCATAACCCCCCCCAACCCTACAACTTTAGGGAATCCAACAACCCAGGGAATCCTTCAATCCCAGGGAATCCAACAACCCCGGGAATCCAACAACCCTGGGGAATCCAACAATCCCAGGAATCCAACAATCCCAGGGAATCCTACGATTGTAGGGAACACTAAAATCCCAGGCAATCCTTCAATCCCAGGGAACCCTACAATCCAAGGGAATCCTACAATCCGGGGAATCCAACAATCCAAGGGAATCCAACAATCCCGGGGAATCCTTCAATCCCAGGGAATCCTTCAATCCAATGGAATCCAACAATCCAAGGGAATCCAACAATCCCGGGGAATCCAACAATCCCGGGGAATCCAACAACCCCACGGAATCCTACGATTGTAGGGAACCCTAAAATCCCCGGCAATCCTGCAACCCAGGGAACCCTACAATTGTAGGGAATTA